>NC_057011.1:2635131-2641185 GCF_000002595.2 Chlamydomonas reinhardtii
ACACCCACACCATCCTACCCCCGCCCCCCCCCCCACACACGCCGTGCCTACTGTACACACGTACTCACCCGAGCAATCTCCCGCCGTACACACCCGCTCCCCTCCCCGCTCGTGCCGTACACCGCGCGCCGTTTTTCGCAGGTGGAGCACCCCGTGACGGAGGGCATCACGGGGGTGAACCTGCCCGCCTGCCAGCTGCTGGTGGGGTGTGGCGTGCCGCTGACACGCATCCCCTACATCCGGGCGTTGTACGGCCGAGACCCGCGCGGCGCCGAGCCCTTTGACCTGGAGACCACGCCGCAACGGCCGCCGGAAGGGCACGTGGTGGCGGTGGGTTTGGGGTGTGGGGGTTGGGGAAAGGGTTGGGGGAAGGTTTTTTTGGGGGGGGGAGCGTAGGTGGTTGTGTTAAACAGCACAAGGAAAACGTTGCGCAAAGTAGGTGGTTGTGTGTGTGGAGGGGGGGTGGGCGTGTGGGGAGCGTAGGTGGTGGAATGCCGTGTATTTGAAATGCCAATGGATCCCGTTGACAGGGCTCGGGCAACCATCCTCCCCGCTCCTGCCTTACCCTCGGCCCCCTCCACCCTCCACCCCACACCCCTTCCCCCGTCCAGGTCCGTGTGACCGCCGAGGACGCCGCCGACGGCTTCAAGCCCACCGCTGGCCGCATCGACGAGCTGCACTTCCGCCCCACGCCCGACGTGTGGGGCTACTTCAGCGTCAAGAGCGGCGGCGGCATACACCAGTACAGCGACTCACAGGTGAGGGGTTTAGGTGGTAGGGTGTTTTTATTTTTGGGGTGATCTGTAAATAGCCCAAGCCAATACCAAGCCCGGGGTGGGGATTGAATGGGCCAGTCGAGTAGTCGACGCTCTTCCGATTCAGACCCCAACGGACAGAACCCGAGCCAGGCCAGCCCATAGAGCGCGGAGGGGTGGGAGCCGTGTTCGCTTGTGCCTGGGACCCACCCCACAAACCCGCCAAGTCGACACACCGCTTACCCCCCACCTCCCCACCCGCACCTGAACCCCCCCCCCCGCTGCCCCCTTCATACACACGCACGCACACACTCCCAACACGCCAGTTCGGGCACCTGTTTGCGCGCGGCGAGAGCCGCGAGGCCGCGCTGCGCTCCATGGCTGCGGCGCTGCGCGACTGCGTGACGGTGCGCGGCGAGATCCGCACCACCACCGACTACGTGCTGGACCTGCTGGCCACACCCGAGCTCACGGGTGGGTCGGGTGGGAGGAGGGCTGGAGGGGGGAGGTGGAGTTGTAGGTACCGGCCCGAAGTAAACCCAATGCATACGAGCGAGGAGGAGGAGCGTGTGTGTGTGTGTGGGGGGGTGCCCGGGCCCAACCAAGAAGTCCCATCATTCAAGTAAAGGGGGGGGGATAATGCGATGGGCAGGGATGTTGCGCTGTGTTAAGAGTGCAAGCGGGTTAGCACACCGGCTGGGCTGGGCTGGGGCTGTTGCTCCCTGCAACACGCTCTCGTCACATTGAGCGCCATTCGCAGCATTCACAACAACTCTTCACACAACCTCTCCTGTCTGCCTGCCTCCACACACCGGTCGGCCGCCCCTCCTCCTCTTCCGCCCTCCCCCTACCGTATACTACTTCCTTAACTCATCATGCCTGCAATCCCCCCCCCTCCTGCCCCCCGCAGGCAATGCGGTGCACACGGGCTGGCTGGACAGCCGCATCGCGGCGCGCATCAAGCCCGGCCGCCCGCCCTGGCACATCAGCGTCATAGCGGGTGGGAGCGGGCGGGAAGCAGGGGGCGGGGAGGGGAGGCGGGTGTGTGTGGGGGGGTGTGGGTTGGCATGGCGTTCAAAGAAGATGCAACACCGGCAGGAGAGAAAGGAGGAGGAAGGCCCAGGCCGTATGTGCCTTTTGGGTTTGGAGGTCGTTCATCAAGAGGGAGGCGTTCCAATAGTGCTCCAGGTGACACGCCTACTGCACTCCTCACACCCCTCCCCCCCTCCCCCCCCCCCCGCCCCCGCACCCAGGCGCCGTGGTCAAGTCCGCCGCCGCCGTGGCCGCCGCCTCCTCCGAGTACCTGGGCTACCTGGCCAAGGGGCAGCTGCCGCCCCCCGGCATCAGCCTCATGCGCCTGGAGCACAACATGGTGGGGGGGAGGGGGAGGGCTGGGGGGGGGGGCTGCAGGGGGTTGTATGTCCGAGATGTAGGTCCCAATAGTCTAGGCGGAGGGGGTTAGTTTGTTCCAAAGACACAAGGGGATTATATTCATGATTAATAAACAAGGGGTAAACTTAGGCATCTTGGGGGAGGGCGAGGGGAGGATGCGCGTTTGCAGCAGGGGTTACATGCATTAAGTTTACGAAGTGAAGTCGTAGCCAGGTACAAAGGTACACAGTAGTCGTCGGGGGGGGGGGGAGGGGGGATTGCATGGTTCTAAACATCGGTGACATGGTGGTTGGTGGGATGGAGGTGGTTGGTGGGATGGAGGTGGGAGGCTTTGGGGGGGGGTGTAGCCAGTGAAAGGTGTGTATCTAAAATGGGGGGACGCGAGTTTGCGGCAGCGAGCGGGTGGGTAGGAGTGCACCAGAGTCGACGAATGACAACGCGGTGCACTCGCCCGGCTGGCGACACCACAGAACCTCTTCTTTCCACGCACTGCAACCCTCCTTGACATCTGCATCCTCGTCTCCGCCCCCTCCCCCTGCTCTTGCTGGCCTGGCGGCTGCGGCTGCGGCGCAGGTGATCGAGGGCTTCAAGTTCTGTGTGAGCCTGGTCCGGCGCGGGCCGGGGCTGGCGGCGGTGGGGCTCAACGGCCGCAGTGTGGAGGTGGCCTACCGCAAGATGGGCGACGGAGGATTCCTGCTGCAGGTGTGTGTCTGTGTGTGTGTGTGTGTGTGTGTGTGGGGGGGGGGGGGTTGCAAGGATGTTTGGAGAAGCGGTACAGGGGGGGGGGGAGTGAAATGAATGATTACTTCAGAGGTGAAGGCGTAGAGGGAGGGGGGAAGGGGGTTGTAGATACCAGCCCAAACTAAACCAAACCTGCGAGGGGAGCGGGTGCGTATGGTATCTGAGGAGGGCGTACATGCGCTCTTCACTTGGATTGTTTGCCCTGCAACTCCTGGGATCTGCTCCTTCCCCTTCCACGCCTGGTCTCCCTCCTCCCCTCCCTGTAGCTCTGCCTGTAGCTACTCCCGTTCGTTTTTGTTGTTTTTGGTTTTAGTGTAGGCTGTATTTACAACCCTCCCTTACCTGCAGGTGGACGGCGAGTCGCATGTGGTGCACTACGAGGACGAGGCCGCCGGCACCCGGCTGCTGGTCAACGGCCTGACGGTGCTGCTGGCGGCGGAGGCCGACCCCTCCCGACTCACCGCCTCCAGCCCGGGCAAACTGGTGCGGCGGCTGGTGCCCAGCGGGGGGCGCGTGGAGCGGGACCAGCCCTACGCCGAGGTGGAGGTGAGCAGCGGGAGCAGGGGGAGTGCGTGTGTGTGTGTGTGTGTGTGTGTGTGTGTGTGTGTGTGTGTGTTTGGGTGTGGGGGGGATTTGTTGGGGGGGGATTGGGGAGTGTACGTGTGTGCCGCCCCGCCTCTCCTCCCGTCTTGCCCCGCCTCTCTCGCCCGCCCCACGTTTCTCGCCCCCGCCTCCGCCTCCCCCTCCCCCTCCCGCTCCTCCTATCCCCAGGTGATGAAGATGGTGATGCCGCTGCTGTCGCCCGCCGGCGGCGTGCTGCGCTGGGTGGTGCCCGAGGGCGGCGTGCTGGGGGCGGGGGAGCTGCTGGCGCAGCTGGAGCTGGACGCGGGGGCGGTGGTGGCGGCGCCAGAGCCCTACCCCGGCACCTTCCCGGAGCTGGGGCCGCCGCAGGTGGGCGAAGGGGTGGGGCGAGATAGCTCGATGCGTGTGTATATATGTGTGTGTGTTGTGTGGATACCCACTGTCTCATCCTTGTTACATGTTTCGTTCTCGGCAATGCCTGCAATAAATGTCTGGCAGCTGGTAACGTAGACCTTTACCTCTCGCCATCCCGCCCAGCGCCCGCAACTCAAACCGCTACCACCCTCCCCACCGCCCACAGATCAAGAGCGGGCTGGTGAATGCGGTGCTGGCGGAGGCGCAGGAGGCGGCCCGGGCCATACTGGCGGGCTTCGTGGGGCAGCCCGACGAGGTGGGCGTGTGTGTGTGTGTGTGTGTGTGTGTGTGTGTGTGAGCGTGTGTTCGTGTGTGAGCGTGTGTGTTAGGGTGTGGTTAGTGCCTAGATGAGGGTGCGCTTCCAACCCTGACTACTATCTACTACGCAAGGCTTACCATCCACGTTCCCACGCACCCATCCAACCAACCGTTGGTCTGCTCCCAACCGACCTATACTGCCCCCCCCAAAAACAAATAAATCACCCCGTCCTCACGTGACAGCTGCACAATTAACACAATTACTCCCTCCCCCACATGAATGGCTAACCCCCCCCTCCGCGTCTATTTTGCGGCTGTACCTGCCTACGACTTCACTTCTTAATTAATCATGAATGTAACCCCCTTTACACACACACACAGGTTGTGGAGCAGCTGGTGTGCTGCCTGGACTCGCCCGCACTGGCGCTGATGCAGTGGGGCGCCGAGTTCGCGGTGGTGCGCGGCCGAATGCCGGGGGCCCTGGCGGCGGCGCTGGAGGCGGCGGTGGCGCCGCACGCAGCTGACGTGGCGGCGGCGGAGGATGCGGCGGAGGCGGCGGCGGCGGCCGCGGAGGCGGCGGAGGCGGAGGCGGCGGCCGCGGCGGCGGAGGCGGGCGGCGTGATGTCGCCGGGCGGCGGCAGCACGGGCGACGGCGAGGAGGCGGGCGCGCTGGCGGCGGCGGCGGCGCTGGTGCGGTGCGGCGACTTCCCCTCGGCGGCGGTGCTGGAGGTGATGGAGCGGGCGCTGCAGGTGCGGGCCTGCGTGCGTGTGTGTGTGTGTGTGTGACTTGACGCGTTTTTGTTCGTGACTTGACTATGTTGAATGGTCGGGTGTTCTTGTGTGGGGGAAGCAGATAGGTTTGTTGCACATGTATACTCCGGGATATGATGGGTCGTGCGGCAAGGGGATCTGCCGGGTCGACGTTCAAGGCTGTCTGCCATCTGGAAGCAAGGCGCCCGATTCGGCATCATGTCAGCAACTCCTCTGACCGCTTGTCCCTGCCCGCACCCCTCTCGCCGCTGCTCCCGCCGCAGGAGTCCTCCGCCGCCGACCGGGCCGGACTGGTGGCGGCGCTGGAGCCGCTGCTGAGGCTGGCGCGGGCACACGCCGGCGGACGACAGGTGGGATGAGAAGGGTTGTGAGCCGGGGTGCATTGAGGGCAGTCTTGCACGGGCCCTCCTTTTCGCCTCTAGTTCTCCTTTGCCTTGCTTCTGCTGCTGCTGCCCTCCTTGAACCCATCCCCACCTCGACTCCACCTCAACGCCCGTGCTACCACCGTTTTCGCAATGCGCATCCCACACACACACACGCTCCGCCAGACCACATCTGCAACACCGACCCTCCTTACCCAAGCCCTTTCCCCTGTTCCCTCCCCCTACGCCTGCCGTCTACTTTCGCTACTCTTTGCAAACCCCCCCTCCCACGTCCTCGCCGCCCTGCTTCAGGCCTACGCGCGCAGTGTGGTGGGCGACATGCTGGAGAGCTTTCTGTCCGTGGAGGAGGCCTTCACCGCAGCCAGGAGGTGAGGGTGGGGGAGGGACGTGGAGGAGGCCTTCACCGCAGCCAGGAGGTGGGGGTGGGGAGAGGGGAGGAGGGGAGGGGGGAGGGGGGAGGGGGGAGGGGGGAGGAGGGGAGGGGTTGTAAATACCAGCCCAAGCCGAGCCAAACTAGCGGAGCACAGGCAGACGCATTAATTGCAAGCGGTAATACTTATGTGATGGGGGAGCGGCAATAGGGGCAGCTCGGGATTTGAGGACCACAGCGCTTCAGCGCAGATGCCTGAATGGGGTTTGTAGATACCTGACGTGCCAACAACCGCTTTGGCTAAATGCCGCCACAGGGAGGGCGCCGGCGGCGCGGCGAGCGGCGCGGACGGCGGCGCCGCCGCCGGTGCCGGCGGCGCTGCCGGTGC
>NC_057011.1:2641285-2704738 GCF_000002595.2 Chlamydomonas reinhardtii
CCGCCGCCGGTGCCGGCGGCGCTGCCGGTGCGGCGGCGGCTGGCGGCGTGGGCGGCGCCATGGCTGGCGGCGGCGGCAGCGGCGCTGTGGTGCTGGGCACTGAGCAGGAGGCGGTGGATGCGCTGCGCAAGCGGCACGCGGGCAAGCTGTCCGTGGTGCTGGACCTGGTGGTGAGTGGTGGGGCGGGGTGGTGGCTGGGTGGCGGGGTGGGTGGCGGGCTGCATGGGTGGGCTGGGTGGGGGAGGGTGGGTTGCAAGGATTGATACAGAGAAGTGTAGAGAAGTAGACAGCAGGGGTGGTGTTGCGCGTACCGATGACCGATCAGTTGGCTGCCGTACGCACCGCCTGGCCGTGGGCATCCTGACCTCCCCCCTCCCACCTGTTTATGCCAGAAGTGCTCCTTCCCATGCACACAGTTTTGACCCCTTCTCCTGTCTCTTCCAAACACTCGCCCCCCTCCCTCTCCCCCCTCCCACCCGCCCACACACTCCCCCCCCCCACACGCACACACAGATCAGCCACCAGGGCCTGGCGCTCAAGTCTCAGCTGGTGCTGGGCCTCATGGCGCGACTGGTGCTGCCCGCGCCCGCGCAGTACCGCCCGCTGCTGCGGCGGCTGGCGGCGTTGGGCGGCGGCGGCGGCGGCAAGGGGCTGGGGGAGCTGTCGGCGAGGGCGGCGCAGCTGCTGGTGAGGTCATTTAGGGATTCGTGTGTGTGGTTTTTGTGTTTTTGTTTGCTATTTGGTGTTGGTGAGTATATGTGTTAAAGAGCACAAGGAAAACGTTGCGCAAAGACAGTGTATGCGATGCGGTGCTTGTGTGTGTGCTTGTGGGGTTTTGGAGTGTGTCGTCTGCGGGTGCCGGTGCTGCTGGTTATCAGAGACGCCGTCCCTCTTCGTCCCTCATCCGCCCTTCACATGAACACACGCGCTGCGCCCGCCCCCCATGTATCATTAACACACCCCGCACCGCTCTCTCCACACAGGAGCAAAGCCTGCTGGCGGACCTTCGCTCGGTGGTCGCCCGCGCGCTGTCCGGTCTCGACATGTTCACCACCACCACACCCGGAGGAGCGGGCTCCGCTGGCGGCGGAGAAGCCGGCGGCGGCGGCGCCGCCGCCGCCGTCGCCAGCCCCGGCTCCGCCGGCGGCGCGGCGCTCACGCGCAGCACCTCCCGCGGCGGCGGCGCCGCCGGTGTGACATCACCGGCGGCAGTTGCGGCGGCGGCGGCGGCGGCGGGCGCGCTGATGGGCAGCAGCCCGCGCAGCGGCGGCGGCTTTGACATGCTGGGGGTCCTCAGTCCCACATCGTCGTCGGCGGCGGCGGGCGTGACGTCACCCATGGGTCCTGGCGGTGGTGGTGGAGGCGGTGGAGGTGGTGGTGTGGTCCGGCGCAGCACAGTGGCTGAGGGCGTCTTCAGCGGCCTGCCTGTCAGCTCGCGCGGCAGGTGTGTGTGTGGTTATGTGTGTTTGTGTCTCCCAACCTCTCCCCTCTTACCCACCTCACAACCGCACCCAACACCCCCCTCTTCAGTGCATCCTGTACCGCTTGTCCAAACATCCTTGCAACCCCCCCCTCCTGGCTACGCCCTCTCGTCTTATTCAACATGCATGGAACCCCCTTCCCCCCCCCCCCACACACACACACAAACACACACGCGCACGCGCCCTTACAACCTCGCACCCACACCCACCAACACCCTCACTCACACCCACAACCTTCCACACCCTCCCCTCCTAACACCCACCCACCCCCACAGCGTCCACGTGACCTCGGGTCTGGAGGCGCAGGTGGAGCGGCTGGTGGGTGCCTCGGCGGCGGTGGAGGACGCACTGGCGGGGCTGGCGGTGGACGCCGCGGGGGCGCCGCCGCCACTGCGCCGCCGTGCCGCGCTCACCTACGTCAAGCGCCTCTACTCGCCCTTCCTGCTGCGGGAGCCGCTGGTGCAGAACATACACGCCGCACACGCACACGGCGCCCCGGGGGCGGCGGCGGCTGGCGGAGGGGACGGTGAGACGGCGCGGCTTCTTCAGGGGCTGGTTCAGGGACTTAGGGGTGTATGCTTATCGGAGGGGGATTGCTGTGTTGTGTCTGTGGCTGGGCTTTCGCGTTGACTTGTAGCATTGGCTCGTGCTTTATCAAGGCACCCCTAGAGTGCGCTTGCGCTGTCGAGGCGGCGTGTCAGCGTCCCTCCTGACCCCCTTTCAATTTCTCTCCTCCTCCTCCCCTCCGCCGCAACTTCCATTCCATACCATACAATTCCACCCGCACAGGCTCGCTGCTGGCGGTGTGGATGTACGACGACCCCTCCCTCGCCAACACCCCCGCCGCCACCCAGCGCCTGGGCGCACTGCTGCTGCTGGACCGACTCACAGCCCTGCCGCCCGCCCTCACAGCACTCGGCGCCGTACTGGAAGCTCTACGGGCTGACGCCGCCGCCACCGGCGGCGCCCCTGCCGTCAGCACCCTACACGTCGCGCTGGCGGCGCCGCCGGCAGGCGGCGCAGCCGCCGCCGCCGCCGGCAACGGCGGCGGCGGTGTCGGCGGCGGCGGCGGCGGCCGCCACAGCCGTACGCCGTCGCTCCCGGGGCCGTCGCTGATCACGCTGGGCCTGGGTGCGGGCGCCGACGAGGCGTCGGCGGCGGCGCTGGATGCCTTGCTACCGCCGGCGGAGCAGGGCGTGGAGGCGTCGCGCGCCACCGCCGCCGACGCCGCGGCGGCGGTCGCGGGCTCGGCGGCGGCGCTGCGCGCGCTGGGCTTTGGCGCCGTCAGCGTGTTGGCTCAGGGCACCACTGCCGCGCCGCTGCGGCTGGGCTGGCGCTGGGTGCCCGCCTCTGCCACATCCGCCTCCCCTGCCGCCGCCGCCTCTTCCGCCGCCGCAGCCGCCGCAGCCGCCGCCATCCCTGCTGACGGCGGCGCCTACCAGCCCGACTCTTTCATGTCAGCCGTGGAGCCGATCACAGCCAACCTGCTAGAACTATCAAGCCTGGCCGCCGCCGCCGCCGTCGGCGCCGGCGGCGCCGCCGCCGGCGGCCGCGCCGGCGTGCCGCCGGCCGGCCCGTCGGCGCCGTCAGGCGCCGGCGGCTCCGCCGCCGCCGCCGTCATTGGCGGCGGCGGTCTTGTGTACCGCCCCAGCCGCAACCGGCAGTGGCACTTGTACACGGCGGTAGAGCGGCGGGATGCGCGCAGTGCGCCGCTGCGGCGGCTGTTTGTTCGCGGGCTGGTGCGCGGGCTGGGGCACCCGGCGCTGCTGGCGGCCAGCTACAGCGGCAACGGCGGCGCGGTGGCGGCGGCGGCGGTGAACGAGCTGGAGGAGACGCTGGTGGGTGGGCTTCCCTGGCGTGTGTGTGGGACAGGGGTAGCTGGGATGCTAGGTGGCTGGGGTGATGGGGGTGCTAGGTGGCTGGGGCTGGGGTGCTTTGCGGGGTGATGGTGGTGGCGCGTGTTGTGGGTGGATGTTATTTTTGCGGAACGGCACCTGTGTGTGACCTTTATGAGGGCTTGCCGCTGCTATCTGTATTTCTCGAGGCTGTGATACATTATGCGTTGTGTATGGTGTGCTGCGTAGCGGTAAACGTGATCCAACTACCCCAACCGCCGCCGCCTCCCTCACGCAGGTGTCCTGCCTGGACGAGCTGCAGCGCTCCGCCGCCGCCGCAACCGCCGCAACCGCCACAACCGTCGCCGCCGCGCCAACCGACACAACCGCCAACCGCCCCGACTGGACGCATGTGTTCATGTCTGTGCTGCCGCCGCTGCCGCTGCCGCCCGGCGGGCGGGATGACGCGCGGGTGGCGGCGGCGCTGCGCAGCGCGGCGGCGGCGGTGGTGGCGCGTCACGGCAGCGCGCTGCGGGCGGCGGCGGTGGCGGTGTGGGAGGTGCGGCTGCGCGGGCCGCTGCGCGAGGGCGCCTGGCGCGTAGTGGTGTCCATGCCCACCGGTGAGCGCTAGGTGGTGTGTGGGGTGGGGGTGGGGGGGGGTGCAAGTACCAGCCCAAATGAAACCAAAACCAACTAAAACGAGCGGAGCACAGGGAGAGGCGTTAGTTGCAAGCGATAATACTTATGGGATGGGGGGGATGGGGGCGGGGGGGCGGGAGGGGATGGGTGAGGCTGGGGGTGGCAGACACGGGACCGGGTGGAATGAGCGGGGGCTAGCGTGGACAGCGCCTGCCCTCGCGTGGCATACATGGGAGGTCTGTGGGGTGGTTCGGTCCGCGCCTCCTGCCACCACTGCGCCCTGGCACGCCACACGTAGACACATCCCCACACGCCATCACCCTGCCCCCACTGCCTGCTGTACCACTGAGCCTGGCTGCATGCAACTTCATTTCATCGTACCGGAATTACCTTAGTCATGATTGTAACCCCCCGCCCTCCAACAAACACACGCAGGCCACGAGCAGGGCGAGGAGCACGTGGAGGTGTACCGCGAGGCGCTGCAGGCCGCGTACCTGCAGTCAACCGCCGCCGCAACCGCCGAGCCAACCGCCGCAACCGCCGCCATCTCGCCGGCGGCGGCGGCGCTGCTGGTGCAGCCGCTGCGCGTGTACGTGCCGGCGCTGCAGTACGCGTCCGTCGTACCGCCCGCCGGCGGCGGCACGGGATTGTACGGCGGCGGCGCCCACCACATGTTGGGAGGGCTGCACGTGCACGTGCCGTACCACGGCGGCCACATCGTGTCGCTCAGCGGCAACCACCGCGGCGGCTCCGGCGGCGGCGTGATGAGTCATCTCAACCACCTGCACCGTCAGCAGTCCGGCGGCGGCGGCGGCGGCGGCGGCAGCGGCGCGCCGGCGGCCGGCGGCGGCGGGCAGCTGGCGGGCGTGGTGGTTGGCAGCCCGTACCCGCCGTTGGAGCCGTTACAACAGAAGCGGTTGGCGGCGCGCCGCCATAACGTGACGTACGTGTACGACTTCCCCGCAGTATTCGAGGCGGCGTGTCGGGACATCTGGGCGGCCCGGGCGGCGGCAGGTGCGGGGCGTGTGTGGCGTGTGGCGTGTGGCGTGTGGAGGGCCGGGTCGGGCTGGAGGCGATTGCGGTCGGGCGATTGCGGTCGAGCGGTGGACACGACTCCCATCTACTCCATTTGCAAAGTATAGACCTGCTTGCATACAGGGATCTGCAAAGTGAATGGCCGGTTTTGGGAGCCGTCGCGCGGGGCCAAAGTACAAACCCCCCGCGCGAAAGCCCTGTGAAGGAATCCGGCCATTCACTGTGCAAGTCCCTGTATGCATTCGCTCGCCCTTGTTTTTGCTTTGTATCCCCTTTACCTTTTCACCTTCGCTGTTTCGCCCCCGTGGCCCAAATGCCGTTGCCGCCGTTGCCACCCTTCCCGTGCCACCCTTCCCCCATGCTACCCAAATGCTGCAGGCGAGCCAAACAGCGCGCCCCCCGCCGGGCGCCTGGTGGAGGCCGTGGAGCTGGTGCTGCCGCCCACACCACCACCGGGGCCGCCCACACAACCCCACGGCCCGGCATCAGCATCATCAGAATCAGCATCAGCATCGTCAGCAGCAGCAGCATCAGCAGCGGCGGCTGCGGCGGCGGCGGCGGCGGTGGCGGCGCAGCCCTGCGCCGACTTCCGTCGTCCTCCGCGGCTGCGTCCTGCTCCTGCGGGTCGGGCGGCTGTGGGCGGCAACGACTGCGGAATGGTGGCGTGGCTGATGGCGCTGAGGACACCCGAGTGCCCGCAGGTGGGGGCGAGGTTGAGTGGGGAGGTGGGAGGGGTTTGGGGTGTGGGAGGGGAGGGGTGTGGGGGTTTGGGAGGTGTGGGGGGGTCTGGGAGGGGTGGGGGGTGGGGTTGTGGGGAGGGGTATGTGGGGCTGGTTGGAGGTGACGGCGTGTGGCCGGGGGTGGAGCGCGTGGCAATCAGCAGCTCCGCAGTCGTGCGGATTCCCTCCAACCCCAACCCCGCAGCACACAGCAACGCCCGCTCACCTCCCGCCCCCTGTACCATGAGCCCCCAACGCTTCGCCATGCCGCCACCACACTCCACACCCCTCATGCCGCCTCCCCACCCACCCCCTCCCCACCCCCAGGGCCGCTCCGTGATCGCGGTGGCCAACGACATCACGTGGGGCAGCGGCAGCTTCAGCCCGGCCGAGGACGCCGTGTTCCGCGCGGCCTGTGAGGCAGCGCTGGAGGAGCGGCTGCCGCTGCTGTACCTGGCGGCAAACGCGGGGGCGAGGGTGGGGCTGGCGACAGAGGTGAGGAGGGTGGTGTGGGCAGGCGGGCGCCGGGCGGGTGGGTGAGTGGGGGCAATTTCTTCTGGAGCCCAAAGCAAGCCAATGGAGTGATGCGGTGCCAGTCTCCCTCTCGGCTCCGAACCATCCCCCTTGTTGTAATGTGGGCTCTTGCCTGCTCTGCTAGCGTGCCGGGTATTCCCGTATCCTGTTACATGCGAGGCCCTTATATCCGGCCGTGTCCTGTATCCTTGTCCTGTATCCTTGTCCTGTATCCTGGTTGTATCCGACTGCTACCTGTTAAGAGTTATTCAGTATCTGTCTACCTGCAACCTTGGGACTAGGGAGGAGTGCCGGTCCTGCATGGGGTACAGCACACGCTTTCCCCTCTCAACGCTACGCTCTTCACTGAGTGTTTGCCTAGTTGGCTGACCGGACAGCCGTTTCACAACACCCCTGACCTCCCCCTGCCATTCTCCCGTCCCCCTCTCTGGCTACGCCTTCACCTCTCAAATAGTCATGAATGTGATCCCCCTCTTCCCCCCTCCCTCTCCCGCCCCCCCCCCCCCCCCCAGGTCCGCGACTGCCTGCAGGTGCAGTGGGCCGACCCGGCCGCCCCCGAGCAGGGCTGGGACTACCTGTTCCTCACAGAGCGCGACTACAGCCGGCTCACACGCGACACGCCGCCGGGGGGCACGCCCGTCGTGAGGGCAGAGGTGCGCGGCAGCGAGCGAGGGCCGTGGGGCCAAGGGGCGTGTGGGGCCTCGATACGGCTTGGGAGCGCTCAGCATGTGTCAAAGAATCCCCCCCGTTGGCACTACAAATTTGTGATTACTCCACATGAACGGCTAACCCTCCCTGCTGTCTACTTCGCTACACTTCTCTGCAACCCCCGCCACCACCACCACCCGCTCCGCAGCCTGTGCCCGCCCCGGCCGGCGCGCCCGACGCCGGCTGCACTCGCTGGCGGCTGTTGGATGTGGTGGGGTCGGAGGACGGGCTGGGTGTGGAGTGCCTGAGCGGCAGCGCCGCCATCGCCTCGGCCTTCTGCAGGGCCTGGCGCGAGGGCTACACCGCCACACTGGTGTCGGGCAGGTGGGGCACTGCAGTGGCGCGTGTTGCAGGGCGGCTGCATCAACGGGTCTGCTGTACTTGATGACGAACTCTCTGTTTCTACTCTTGCCTGCACTCCACTCCCCCTGCTGCCATCCTCCTGCCACCCTGCTGCACCCCTCTTGTCATTCTCCACCCCCTGCTGTACCAATGTGCCTGACTCCAACTTCGCTCCTTCTTTCTCATTCATGAACGTAACCCCACCCCCTCCACCCCTCGCCCCACCCCACCACCACCACCACCGCCCTCCAAATAGGACTGTGGGCATTGGCGCCTACCTAGCCCGCCTGGGCCGCCGCTGCATCCAGCGCCTGGACCAGCCCATCGTGCTCACAGGCTACGCCGCACTCAACAAGCTGCTGGGGAGGCAGGTGAGCAGGAGGGGGAGGGAGGAGCGAAGGGGAGGAGGCGGGGAATAGACGATCATGGATAATGGAACTACCGGTAATTCATCCGCAGATTTGGAGAGGCCGACGTCCAGAGGAAACAGCAGGGCAAGGGGCGAGGGTTACCGGTACGGTACATGGCCAAGTCCGAGTACAAGTACCCTGCCCCATCCGTCGCCCCATCCTTCCTCCCCCTCCGCTCCCCCTCCGCCCCCCCCCCCACACCTGCTGTCTACTTCGCTACACTTCTCTGTACCCATCCTGGCCACCCACCCCCCCACCACCACTCCCTCCCTCCCCCCACTAGGTGTACACGAGCCACATGCAGCTGGGCGGGCCGCGGGTCATGGGCGTCAACGGCGTGTCGCATGCGGTGGTGGGGGACGACTTGGAGGGCGTGCGGCTCATGCTGAGCATGCTGGCCTTCGCGCCGCCGCAGCTGGGCGCGCCGCCGCCCGCGCTGCCCTCCGCCGACCCGCCGGGTCGAGCCGTGGCCTACTGCCCCGGACCCGGGGAGAAGCTGGACCCGAGGGCGGCCATTGCAGGTGTGTGTGCGTGTGTGGGGGGGGGTGGAAAGGGGGGGGGGGTGGGGAGGAAGCGTGGGCGGGGGTTTGGGTTTCACCACGTGAGGTTTCGCCATTCCCAAGAAGAAAGCATACACGCGAGAGGTGTGGCGAGGCGGGGGGTTGGCCGTGCCTCTGTGCTCCACGCACTCTTGCCACGTGCCCACTGCTATCCCCGCCCCCACACCCCTACCCCACAGGCCGCGAGGTGGCGCCCTTCCCCGCCTCCGCCACCACCCCCCACCCCAGCACCAGCACCCACCCCAGCACCCACCACGCCCACACCAGCTCCAGCGCCTGGCAGAGCGGGCTGTTCGACCGCGGCAGTTGGCTGGAGAGCCAGGCGGGCTGGGCGCGCACGGTGGTGACGGGGCGGGCGCGGCTGGGCGGTCTGCCGGTGGGGGTGATCGCGGTGGAGTCGGCCACGGTGATGCGGCAGCAGCCAGCGGACCCCGGCATGCCCGACAGCTGCGAGACCATCGTGCCGCAGGCGGGGCAGGTGGGAAGAGGGGGAGGGGGGAGAGGTGGAGGAGGGAGGGAGGGAGGGATGGGGGTGTCTTTAGGGGAGCGGAGAAGGGGCGGCGTATGTGTGTGCGCTGTGCATACCGGTAGGCACGCGGGCCTGGCACGGGGCTGCTTGGGGTAGCGAAACGGCCAACAATTGGGGTGGGGGGTGCAGGGATGTTTGGAAAAGCGGTACAGGATGCACTGAAGACTGGGGGGGGGGTAGCAAGTAGCATGGCAACACCTGCAAGCCTCGAAAACCCCCCTCTCACCTGACACGCACACGCACACACACACGCACGCCTCCACATCCCCAACCCCCGCCCCCTGCCACAGGTATGGTTCCCCGACTCGGCCGAGAAGACCGCGGCCGCCATGGAGGAGTACGACGCCGAGGGGTTGCCGCTGTTTATACTGGCCAACTGGCGCGGCTTCAGCGGCGGCATGAGGGACCTGTTCGACGGCGTGCTGCAGGTGGGGAGGGATGTGTGTGCGCGTGTGTGTGCGCACGTGTGTGCGTGCGTGCGTGTGTAGAGGTGTGGAGGTGTGCATATGCGTGTGTGTGTTTTGTGGAGGTGTGTGTAAATACCAGCCCAAACTCAACCAAACCGAGCCGAACTAGCGGAGCACAGGCAGAGGTGTTACCGGTAGTTGCAAACAACACAGCGGGGGGGGTCCAGCCTTTCGATCTACACCGATCACAATCTTCACAATCCCTCCCACACGCTTCACCCCTGCAGGCGGGCAGCCTGATTGTGGAGCGGCTGCGGGTGTACCGGCAGCCGGTGTTTGTGTACATCCCGGCGGGCGCGGAGCTGCGCGGCGGGGCCTGGGTGGTGGTGGACAGCCAGATCAACGCCGCAGCGGTGCGGGCAGGGCAGGGCAGGGCAGGGGCAGGGGCAAGGGCAAGGGCAGGGCAAGGCAGGGCAGGGGCAGGGGAGGGGAGGGGAGGGGAGGGGAGGGGAGGGGAGGGGAGGGGAGGGGAGGGCAGGGGAGGGCAGGGCAGGGCAGGGCAGGGCAGGGCAGGGCAGGAGAGGGGAGGAGAGGAGAGGAGAGGCGCGGGCGGTCCTGTGTGGAAGAGTTTGAAAGGGATGCATGGGTGTTGCGGCGTCTTACACCGGCGTAAACTATTTGCTTGTTTGCGCAGAACAGCGCGCGGTGCAGTGAAGCAGACACTCCACTCTCCCACACATACACTCACACGCCCCCGCGCACCCGCCCACACGCATATGCACGCAGGTGGAGGTGTACGCGGACCCGGGCGCGCGGGGTGGTGTGCTGGAGCCGGAGGGCGTGTGCGAGATCAAGTTCCGCACACCCGACCTCATCAAGATGATGCACAGGCAGGGCCGGGCGGCGGGGGCGGAGGGCGGGGTGGAGGGCGGAGGGCGGGCCGGCGGGCTCGGGGGCCGGGAGGGGTTTGGGAGGTTTGCGGGGGCGGCTGCCGTTTTCAAGGCAAGCAGGCAGCTTACGGACATCTACAACACGCCACCCTACCCACCAAACCACACACACGCAGGGTGGACGTTATCCTGCTGCATCGCATACACTGTCCTACTCGTAACGGTTTCCTTGTGCTCTTCAACACACGTTCACAGAGTGGACCCGGTCATTGCCGCCGCACGCGCCGCCGGCACGCCCGCCTCCGACCCCGCCATTCGCGCCCGCGAGCGCGAGCTGCTGCCCACCTACGGCCGCATCGCGCGGGCCTTCGCGGACATGCACGACACCCCCGTGCGCATGGCGGCCAAGGGCGTGCTCACCGCCATCGTGCCCTGGGCAGGCGCGCGCGCCTTCTTCGCCACGCGGCTGCGGCGGCGGCTGCTGGAGCAGCAGCTGCTGCGGCACGCCGCCACCACCGACCCCTCGCTCACGCCCGAGCGGGCAGAGGCGCTGCTACTCGCCTGGCGGGAGGCGGCGGAGGCGTCCGCCGGCGCGGCGGCGGAGGGCTACGGCGGCAGCGGAGGCGGCGGCAGCGGAGGCGGAGGCGGCGGAGGAGGAGGAGGAGGATCGTCGTACGGCGACGCAGTCGGCGGAGGTGGCGGCGGTGATGGAAACCCAATGTCTCCGACCTCGGCGGCGCTGGAGCAGCAGCTGCGGGGTAGTGGCAGTAGCGGAGCCGCCGCCGCCGCCGGCAGTAGCAGTGGCGGCAGCGGCCGGCCTGGCGCTGCTACTGCCGGCGGCGGGCGGCTGCTGACTGACACGGTGTCGGCTGAGGCGTGGGCGGCGCGCGACCGGGCGTTCCTGGCGTGGGCGGAGAGCCCGGCGGGGCGGGCGCAGATCGCGGGCGAGCTGAGGAGCATGCGGTGCAGCGCGGCGGAGGAGCTGGTGGCGCAGGTGGGTGGGTGGGTGGGGGCTGGGGAGCTGATGCGGGCGGTGCATGGGTGGGTAGGTGGGTGGGTGGGTGCTGAGGGACCGGGGATTATGCGAGAGGTTTCGCTGTGGGCAAGTAGAATGCCGTGTGGCGCTGTGTGCGGGTGTGCAGGTGTGCTCCCTCTGCCTCACCCCGCGTCGCACACCCTCGCCCTCCGCACCCCTCACGCCCTCGCCCCCGCACCCACCACACCCGCAGGTGCTGGGCACCGTGGAGGGCAAGGAGGGGCTGCTGCACGCGCTGCAGGCCGCCATACAGCGCGACGGCATGTTGGCGCTGCAGCTCAGGCTGCTGCTGCAGGCAGGAGCGGCGGCGCCCGGAGGCACGAGTGGCGCCCCGGGGCCGGGGCCGGGCGCGGGTGCGGGTGCTGGGTCGGCGGCGCCGGTTGCGGGTCCGGGGGCAGGTGGGGGTGGGCTGAACGGGCCAACGGCGCAGGCGCAGGCGCCGTAGTGGAGGTGAGGTGCATGATGTGATGATGGGTCTGAGGCCTGAGTCTGGCAGGTGGAAATTGTGAAGATTGAAAGCGGGATGCGCTGGATTTTGACGAAGTGGAGATGCGGTGCTGCAATATCCAGCACGGTCCGGCCGCTTCGGAGGTGGGTGCATCCGGTCACGAGACGACGGCAGACGCGTCATGCATGAGCCAGTTGCTTCAAGTTGAGGTTGTCGGTGTGAGGGCGGTCTATCTGGCGGTGCTATTGCTGAGCAAGTCTGTTGGCGTGAGGCATTGAATTGGAGTGCCAGCCAGGACTCAAGCGAACAGTTGAGTGCTGCAACGCGGCTACACGCGGTCTGATTGAATGGGACCGTACAGGCAGGAGGCAGCACACCGATTGTAACATGGTTGCACCTGGCCTGTGGCTACAGGTAGAGCCCCTGCCTCCGCAATTAAAGCGCACGGCATGCCTTGAGCATAGTCCGCATATGTGTCTGACGGTCGGCAGCCATCCTGACTCCCGTCAGACTCTCATCGCCTCGCCGCCAGCGCTGAGCCCCATGTGCGGTTATCGTATGCTTCCCCATGCTGGAGTAATACTGACATTTTAAAGTTTATGGTGGGACACGCAAAGCTGCATACCCGCGAATGGGGTGCGCTGGTCCGCACGGGTATCAGGGGGGCCGACTGGAAGCATAAGGGGACGCCAAGGGAGCGTGCCGCCCGTGCGCATGCATTGGCACGGTAATTTGCGATAGTGCTTCCGAACCCTTGTTTGCTCTTGCATAGTGCATGGTGCTGTTGTCTTGAATAGCCACAACAGATATGATGCTCTCCAACCGCACTTCGGGCAGGCCCACCGTTGGGTCTAGGTCGTCGTCCTCCGCGCGCCGGCCCGCTCTGTTTGTTCCAGTGAAGCATGTTTCTCGCGTGGCGCCGCTAAGGGCTCAAAATGAGGACGATGAGGTACGCGGGGGCGTAAATAGCAGCGATGTGCACGTACCCAGTCCTGCTTTCTCCACGAATTGGTTATACGGGCCATCTAAGCTTTATAGCTGTTACCATGAACGTTGTATGACTTGCTCAATTCACCTGCGGGTGCTCTTTGACGGCCCGAATTCTTGGCTTGCACTTGCAGCCCTCGACGTTCGGCAAGAACATTGACTCCAAGGGCGCTGGTACCAGTTTCACTAGCCCGGGATGGCTGACGCAGCTCAACATGCTTTGGGGTGGCAAAAGCGTAAGTGTGCAAAGTTTGCAATCGGGTACAACCTGCAAGGCGCGAGTTGATTGTGCAGCAAGGGGAATTCTTGCGTCTGGATAATACCAGGCTGCTTCAGGGTTTTGGGTCGCGGCGTGATACTTCTTTACTGTGGTACCGGCAACAACTGAGGCGGGGGGTAGTACGCAGCCTGTCCGCACACCTCTCCAGGCCCTCCCCCCAGCCGCACTCCCATTCATCCAAACCCCAAGCCTCTAAACCCCAACCCAACAACCCGCCCTGCCGCCCCCACCCCACGCCACCCGACCCTGCACCCCCCCCCACCATTCCATTCCACCTCCTCCTCCCACTCACCCACTCACTCCCAGCACTCCCACCATCCCCACCACAGAACGTGCCTGTGGCCAACGCCCAGCCGGACGACATCAAGGAGCTGCTGGGCGGCGCGTTGTTCAAGGCGCTGTACAAGTGGATGCAGGAGAGCGGGCCCATCTACCTGCTGCCCACGGGTGCGGTGGAAGGGGGAGGGGGAGGGGGGAAATGGGGGAGGGGGAGGGGGGGAGGAGGCGGAGGCGGAGGCGGTGGAGGGGGAAAATGGGGAAAGGTGAGGGGAGGCGGACTGGCGGACTGGCGGGGAGGCAGGGGCAGTGGGGACGGATGGAGGCCTGAGGAGGAAGGGGGTGGCGCAGGAGCAACAGGCCGCCAGTGGGGTCGGGGGAGGGAGTGGGAGGGGACGGTGGCGCTGTTTGTCTGGCGATTGGTTGCCTGGACAAGGGAGCTGGGCGCTGGTGTGTTGGCGTCGGTTAGTCATTGCACAAGTGCAGGTTGTCGGCGGGCAGGAGGGTATGGCGGGCAGGAGGGTATGGCGGGCAGGCCGCTGCAGCGCAGGCTGACCTGGTGGTTTGGCTCCGCGCGCGCTGTGTCACCTGTGTGCGCCCCTGCTGCAATGCCCTCTTCCTACACAGGCCCGGTGTCGTCCTTCCTGGTGGTGTCCGACCCCGCCGCCGCCAAGCACGTGCTGCGATCCACAGACAACAGCCAGCGCAACATCTACAACAAGGGCCTCGTGGCGGAGGTGGGCGTGGGGCGGGTCCACATGTGTGTGTGTGTGTGTGCACTAGTTCTTCAACAAAACGGAGCGAGACCCGCCCGAACGCGGTGCTTGCATTTGTGTGTGTAAGAGTGTTCATTTGGCCGAGCTTAGCTGCCCACTCCCATCAATCAACGTGCCCCGTCACCCCTGACCGCGCAGGTGAGCGAGTTCCTGTTCGGCAAGGGTTTCGCCATCTCGGGCGGTGACGCCTGGAAGGCGCGCCGGCGGGCCGTCGGGCCCTCCCTGCACAAGTGGGTGGGGACAGGCGGGAGGGTAGGGGCACGGGGTCGGGGAGGGGCTACAAGGACTAGTGTAGAGTGCGCTGGGCAGTGGGGCGGGGCAGTAGCCGTTTTTAGAATGGAGTGATCAACTCACATGGGGGGCGATGGGGGGTTACGAGGACCACAACTCAAGTGCGTTGGGCTGCACTGCAAGCTGCTGGAACAGGGGCGGAATGGTTGGTGGCGTGGTCTGGCCGCATGCGCCCTCTCCATCTGTCATCGCCGCACGCCCACCACCTCTCCTGCCACCCCCAAGGTGCCCGCCGTCTACCACTTCCATAACTACCGTAATCATGAATGTAACCACACCCCTCCGCCCTCTCCGCCCCCTCCGCCTCCTCCCCATCATCTCGTGCCGCCAGGGCCTACCTGGAGGCCATGCTGGACCGCGTGTTCGGCGCCAGCAGCCTGTTCGCGGCGGACAAGCTGCGCAAGGCGGCGGCGGAGGGGACGCCCGTCAACATGGAGGCGCTCTTCTCGCAGGTGGGGCCGGGGAGGAAGAGGGAGGGGGGTGGGTTGCAACGGTTTGTAAGGGGGGCCCCGGGTGGAAGGGAGGTTTGCAGGGTGTGTGTGTAGATAACAGCCCAAGATTAATACTGAACCCAATGCAAAAGAGCGAGGAGGAGAGCGTGGCCTATGCTTGAACAGAAGGGGAGGAGGTGGGCAGGCTGGCAGGGTGGTTGGGGGTTGCTTGCAACTGCCCCCATGCGAACCAAGAATGTGAGGGGGGGGCGTCCGTCCTGAAAGGCGGAATGAGTGACTGCACTGACTGCACCGTGTGACTGCATGGGGCCTACCTGAACTCCGCATTGACTGAATCCTGATTGACGCTTGATTGCACTGAACATGCCGTGTGACTGCATTGACTGACTCCTGACTGACTCCTGACTCCCGCCCTGCCCCCTGCTATCTGCCTCTTTGACGCCACCCCTCTCTCAGCTGACTCTGGACATCATCGGCAAGTCGGTGTTCAACTACGACTTCAACTCACTCACATCGGACTCGCCAGTCATTCAGGTGCGCGGAGCTGGCGGGCGGCACGGGGGTGGGGCAGGGCGGCGGGCGGCGGGGCAAGGCAGGGCGGCCGGGCGGCGGGTTCCACTCCTCTTCCCTAGCTGCGCAAACCCCATCCCCCCCTCCCCGCCTCCTCCCCACCCCCCAACTACGCGTCAACTCCTTGAACAATCATGAATGTATCCCCGCCCCCCTAGGCTGTGTACACGGCGCTCAAGGAGACGGAGCAGCGCGCAACCGACCTACTGCCGCTGTGGAAGGTGCGGGCGTGCGTGTGGGAGGACAGCGGGGGGCGTTAGTGATGTGCGGGACGGCGGTGGGGCGGGGGGTTTCATTGTGCATAAGCGGAAGAGGGCTGGGTGGGGCTGGGTGTGTGGTGGACGTGCAGGGACTGGGAGGGCGGGGTGGAGCGGCAATCTGAGCCGGGAGGCGGTCTGGGGGGCTGTTTCACAGGCCATATCGGCGCTTGAAGTCCGCATGCATGTTGTTCGGGAGTCCCACAGTCCCGTCACTCCCTGATGCCTAATGCTCCACAGGTCCCCGGCATTGGCTGGCTCATCCCCCGCCAACGCAAGGCACTGGAGGTGAGTCCGCGTGGGGCTTCGACCCGTGTCTGGGCTCCTTTATAGTGGGGGCTGGTGGATGGGGGCTCGTGGATGGGAGCGGGTTACTGCCCGAGCGCTTGCTTCCATACACCTTCGCGAGTGAATGCATGAGTCGTACCGCAAAATGGGCACCAAGTGTTGCCGGAAAGGGGTGCAGCCCTGCATGTGCGCCTGGGGCTGCCAAGCTTGTGCGGCAGCTGGTGTGCGGCGGGTGGGGTGCCGCCGGGTGTCAGGGCCTTGTCAACCGCAACCACCCACAACCACCCCAACCGCCACAACCACCGCAGGCGGTTGAGCTGATCCGCAAGACCACCAACGACCTGATCAAGCAGTGCAAGGAGATGGTGGACGAGGAGGAGATGCGGGCCGCGTCAGCCGCAGCGGCTGCGGGTGAGCGGCGGCTCCCCCAGAGGGGAGGGGGGAAACCGTGTACCCACTTCGCGGCGGTTGGGCCCTTGGCGCCCGTGGTGTGCTCCACGGCTATATGCGCGTCATGTCCCTTGCCCCTCCTCATAGCCCTGCTACAGCAACTTCCCTGGACGCCCCATGCCCGCTGTACCTACCTGCTGCTCACATGCCTCTCCTCCACCCCTCCCTCCCCTGTTCTCCGCCCCCTCCTCCCCCCCTCCCTCCCTGCCTCCCTCTCTTCTTAAGGCACGGAGTACCTGAACGAGGCCGACCCCAGCGTGCTGCGCTTCCTGATCGCGGCGCGCGAGGAGGTGGACTCCACGCAGCTGCGCGACGACCTGCTGTCCATGCTGGTGGCGGGGCACGAGACCACGGGTGAGGGGGGGCGGGGGCGGGGGGGGGGGGGTCGTGGCATGAGGCGAGGGGAAAGCCCGGATCACGCCCCTGACACGTGCTGACAAGTGGCGACTTTGGCGGTGTCGCGTGGTGGACGACGAGCGCGATGTGGTCTGGAGCTTGGTGATGGGTCTCACGTGCTCTGTTATGGGCTCGAACTGCCTAGCCCACTCCTGCAATCCCACCCCCCAGCTCCTGCATCCCCCAGAACCTCCGTGCATCGGCACTTCAGACTTGTGAATTAACCACCCCGTTCCCGCTCAACCGCTACCCGCCCATGAACGCCCACCCGCCTCCTATCCCAGGCATCAGTGCATCCACTACCGCTTTTCCTAACATCCTTGCAACTACCCCTCCTGCTCCGGACCCCGGCACTTCAAAGTTGTGATTTAATCCCTCCGTTCCGTTCCTGATTGGCTACCCGCCCATCACCCACCCTGCTATACTACTGTTCCTGGCTACGCCTTTACTTCTTAAGTAATAATGATGATGAGCCCCACCCCTCCTGCTCCATGCAGGCCGAGGTGGACGCTGTGCTGGGCTCCCGGCTGTCTCCCACCATGGCCGACTACGGCCAGCTGCGCTACGTGATGCGCTGCGTGAACGAGTCCATGCGCCTCTACCCGCACCCGCCCGTGCTGCTGCGCCGCGCGCTGGTGGAGGACGAGCTGCCCGGGGGGTTCAAGGTGAGGCGGCGGCGGCGGTTAGGGGGGCCAGGGGTTTGGAGGGTAGGGGGCATTGGGGGGAATGCGTGGTAAGGGGGTGGGGGGTGGGGAGTTATGCGCCCGGGCCCAATGAAATATGAATCATCATCATCATCATCATCATCATCATCATCATCATCATCATCATCATCATCATCATCATCATCATCATCATCATCATCATCATCATCATCATCATCATCATCATCATCATCATCATCATCATCATCATCATCATCATCATCATCATCATCAGAACGCCCAGAGGGTGCGGGGGTGGTGGGCTGGCTCGCTGCGGGCTTATGGCGGTTGTTGCCGCCGTGTCAGCAGCCTGCGCGGCTGGCTGAGGCCGGGCCCTGCCATGCTGCCTGCCATGCGGTGGACGTGGTCTGCTCCACCGAGCGCCTCCCCAACCCTTCCCACCACCCCCCTCCTCCGCATCCCTTCACCCCTCCTGCCTCCAGGTGCCAGTGGGTCAGGATGTGATGATCAGCGTCTACAACATCCACCACTCGCCTGCCGTGTGGGACGATCCCGAGGTGAGGGGCTGAGGGCGCCGTGAGGGAGGGCGCCGTGAGCGAGGGCCGTAAGGGAGGGCCGTGAGCGAGGGCCGGAGTGAGGGAGGGGCGCCGTGAGGGAGGGGTGGAGCGAGGGGCCGTGAGGAGTTAGTAGAAGCAGCAGCAGCAGCAGGAGAGAGCCGCGGCGGAGAGGCGGTGTGTGTGGGGGGGGAGTCCCCGATCAAGACTCAGTCCAGCGCCCCAGCGGTCGGCCTGGGGGAAGGCGACCCCTTTCCAGCCGCACCGCAGAGCGTCTTATGAACCGGTAACTCCCAAGTATCATGAACTTGACCCGCTTGAAGCCCTGCCGTCCTGTTTCCTCTTCCGCCATCCCCCCTCGCCACCTCCTCCAGGCCTTCATCCCGGAGCGCTTCGGCCCACTTGACGGCCCCGTGCCCAACGAGCAAAACACTGACTTCCGGTGAGGGCGGCAGAAGGGGGCAGGGGGGAAGGGGCAGGGAAGAAGACTGGTCAGGAGGGGGGTGTAGATACCAGCCCATGCTAAACCGGACCCAGTGCAAAAGAGCGAGGAGGAGAGCGTGGCCTGTGCTTGGGCGTAATGAGGAGGCGCCATGTGGGTGGTAGTGGCGGGGGGGGGGGGGGAGGTGAAGAGGGAGGCCTGCAGTGGCCAGCAGAACCTGAGTCTTTGAGAACCTCGCATCAGTGCACGCACTGCACGGCCACTTGCTCGCAATACAGCGCCGTACCCACCATCGCCACCACGACCGCCGCCTCCGTCGCCTCGGTGCTCACCCTCCTAGCTTAGCTCGGTTTGGTTTAGTATGGGCTACAACCCCCCCTTCACTTCTTAAATTATCATGCATGTAACCCCCCGCTCCCCGCAGCTACATCCCCTTCAGCGGCGGGCCGCGCAAGTGCGTGGGCGACCAGTTTGCCCTGATGGAGGCGGTGGTGGCGCTGACGGTGCTGCTGAGGCAGTACGACTTCCAGATGGTGCCCAACCAGCAGGTGGGCGGGGGCAGCGGGCCGTGGGATCTTGTGTGTGTGTGTGTGTGTGTGTGTGTGTGTGTGTGTGTGTGTGTGTGTGTATATATGTGCGTGTGTGTGACTGTGTGTGTATATGTGTGTGACTGTGTGTGTATGTGTGTGTGTGTGTGACTGTGACTTTGTGTGTGTATGTGTGTGTGTATATATGCCGTGTGTGTGTGTGACTGTGACTTTGTGTGTGTATGTGTGTGTGTGTATATATGCAGTGTGGGGGTTGGGCCGTTGGGGCAGTGGGGAGCCGGCCGTGGATGTCCTTGCAACGGCAGTGCCGTCACCCGGCCTTCACCTGCCGACCGCGCCAAACCCGCCCTTCCTCCCTGCAGATTGGCATGACCACCGGCGCCACCATCCATACCACCAACGGGCTGTACATGTACGTGAAGGAGCGGGGGGCGGCGGCGAGCGGCAGCAGCGGCGTCGCAGGCGGCAAGCAGCTGGCGGCGGCGTAGATCCATCGTGTCGGTGGACTGTAACCGCTTACAAGTAGATGCAGTGAGGTTTGGAGTACGGTAGGGGGCATGGAGAGATGTGGTGGTGTGGACGAGCTGGGGAGGCCGGGTACAACTGTGTTTTCGGTGAGGACCAGGGAAAGTGGCGTTGGAGGTGTGAGGCTGTGGGGGCCTGCAGCGAGCGAGGTGCGATCAGGTTGGGAGTCTTGGGGACTGTGACGGCCCCGATCCGACGTGAGGGCGCGATGAGCAGGGAGCACAGCACTGGGTAATGAGGGCGAGTTGGATGCTTGGAGAAGGAGCGCGGGAACGCGGACGTGGGATTACGCAGCAGGGCAGCAAGGAAGCTGAATGGATGAATGCCCGCCGCTGCAGGTGGCACCGTTGTGTCTGTGGCGCTGTGGCACCAGTACTGGGACGTTGGTTGGCAACGGTGTGTATCGGGGATTTAGGGTGTTGGACTGAGTCGGGGGGCTCTGGAGTTACTGGCTACGGTGGAACGGTCGATCTGTAACTCGGGAAGCCAGGACTGTACGGGATTGGCTGCCTGGATTCCTGGAAGCACCACAACGTCACCAAGTCGTTTATTACATTATGACGAGTACGACCATCGCCACCCCTGACCATCACCTCCCGCATGTTGGTTGTACGGCCGTACGCGGTACGCGCGCATATCCATAGCCCACTCCATCATCAGGACTGCCGCGCATTGTATCCAAGATTGCATCTTAGTTACTAGGACAGCCCATGTCAGGGAGCATCCATGCATGATTGCTGCTCAGCACACGCTCGGTACATTCACAACTAAGGCACATTCGGGAAGGCGCAATGCGGGGTGGATTCCGTTACCGCAACCATGGATGGACACGTGTGTTTAACCCATGTGCCGCTATTGAACCACTGAAGCTCTGGGATACGCAGCCCCAACACCCTCTTGCCCCACCGTTCCCTAACCCTCGTGCCCCACCGTTCCCAAACTCCAACGCGCACAACCAGCCATCGCCGTCCAGCTCAATTGCGTCACGCACAATTGCTGTACGCATGCATCTCAGCCATACCAACGTCCGGCCCCAACCGTCCCATCATTGAAACCGCCCGCAGCGTGCGTCTCGCATTCCAACCCCCACTCAACTTGCAGCACCATACTGGTGACACACACGACTCAGCAACCCATTGCAAGCCCTTGCAAGCCCCGGGGCCCTTGGCGCCTGCAGCCACGCCACCTGGTGTGGTGTGTACGACACGTGCTGCTCTACCCGTTCCGCGAGTGGGGGCGGCCGCTCCCCGCTCCACGGCTGCTCGGGGGGGCTGTGACACGCCACGCGCATGAGCTCCTGTAGAGCGGCTTCCATCCATGAGTCTGGGGCGACCACAGTATCAGGCCCACATAGCTCGCCGGATGGCGCTGCCGACCCTGCCCCAGGCGCCGCTTGTGCTGATGGTGCAGCGGCAGCCTGCGGCCGTGGTGCCAGCGCCAAAGAAGCTGACGCCGCCAGCAGAGGCGGCGTGCACGAGAGCGGTGCCGCCTGCACCTGGATCTGCTGCTGCGGAGTCGGCTCCTGCTGCTGCTGCTGCTGCTCAGCCTTCTGCGACTGCGGAGCCAGCACCTGCTGCGGCTGCGCCTGCTGCGGCTGCGCCTGCTGCTGCTGCGCCTGCTGCTGCTGATCCTGCTGTGGCTGCGGCGCCGGCACCTGCTCCTGCTGCTGCTGCAGCCGCGCCCACAGCTGCAGGCGCCAGAAGGTGTCGGCCCGCAGCCCCTCGCACAGCTCGGGCAGGCTGGGCAGCCAGGTGTCGGGCGGCGGCAGGAGGCCGCAGGCAGCCAGCCAGGCCAGGGTGGCGCCGTTGCCGCAGTCCGCGAAGATGGCACGCGCCACGCTGGGTGACACGGCCTGCAGGCGAGGATATGAGATGGGGGCGGAGAACCCCGCAAGTGATAAGTTTGATCAGCTGACTATCAACTGAGGAGATGATGCCAAAATGCAAGGAAAGGAGCAAGCAGCATGCGCGAGGCCAAGCATTAGAGGCGCATGCTATGCGGGGTGCGGGGTGCGGCGCCACTTCAACGGCCACAGGTAGCCGGGCACAGAACCACAGGCGCACGCACCACACCACGCTCAGCAGCACGGGACGCACCTGAGCGAGAGCGCCGGCCCCCGCCTCCGCCTCGAGCCGCGCGGCCGCCCACTCCAGCGCTTCCTCTCCGCCGCCCTGCGCCACCGCCGCCAGGTCCACCGCCGCGCCGCGCTCCGCTAGTCCTTGCAGCACGGCGAGCCGCGCACCCGCCTTCGCGGCGGCGGCGAACACGCGCGACCACCGCGCCCTCCGCGCCGCCGCCTCGCGCTCCGGGCGCGCCTCCACCTCGGCCTCCGCACTCGCCAACACCACCTCCGTCTCCACCTCCGTCTCCACCTCCACCTCCGCACCCGCCACCTCCACACCCGCCAGCACCACCTCCACCAGCCAGTCCGCCGTGTCCCAGTCCCCGCACGCCGCCGCCTCCGGAGCCGCCTTGTCCAGCAGCTGCGCCGCCCGCGCCCGGAGGTCGACGCGCCGCTCATGCAACAGCCTGAGCACGGGCATGAGCGAGTAGTCCAGGTTGGCCCCAAAGAACAGGTCGTCCAGCGTGTCCTCATCCAACGCCGACGGCGCCTGCACCCGCAGGTGTGCCATGTCGACGCCGCACTCGTCCCACACGTACGCCAGCGCGTCGGCGGCCGCGCCCACAGCCGCGAACTGGGCGCAGGTCCGCCCCCGCGCCACGCCCAGCTCAGTGTGCAGGTAGCGCAGGCGCTGCAGGAAGTCTGGGCGGCCGCAGGTCGCGCTGCGCACCACGTCGCACTCGGTGTCATCAGCGATGACGGCCGCGCGCGTCCGCCGCGGGCCCCAGGCATTCCGCAAGAAGTCCAGCTTGGCCCGCCAACAGTCCGTGGGGCTGGCGGCGGCACCGTTAAAGAGCCGTGATAGCAGCTCGCGTGACTGCTGCGACATCATTTCTAGTATTTCTTCCGCGGTGTCAGTATCAGTGTCAGTGTCGGTGTGTGAGCCCCTGCTGCGGTGCTCCTCGCCCCCCTCTTCCTCTGACGCCCCCTCGCCCCAAGGGTCAATCGCCCCATCTCCTGCCCTCGATGCCTGCATCGCCCATTGCTCCGGGGGCCGAGCAGCAGCGCCCGCAGTGTCTGCGCTGGCGCCGACGTGGGGTGCTCGCCGCAGTGCGGCACCGCCAAGCGCATTGTCGCAGCCGCCGGGTGCAGGCGAAGGCACAGCCGCAGGTGCGCCTGTCGCACCGCCGGCAGCAGCGGCCTCGCCAGCAGCGGCCCCGGCTGCGGCACCACCAGCTGCAGCAGCTGCTGTAGCTGAGGGAGCGATCAGCGGAGCCTCCGTGGTGGCGGCTCGCACTGCCTGCCGCTCAGCGCGCGGGCGCCGCAAGTGTGGGTGATAGTGCCGCCGCAGCTGCTCCACCGTGCAGCCCTCTGCAATGGCGCCAAGCAGCCGGCTGCGCCGCAGGTCAGGTTCGGCATCCCCGTAGTGCTGCATGTGCTCTGGCAACAGCGGGAGTATCAGCTCCAGCAGACCTGCCTGTCCCGCCTGCGCCGCCTCGATGGCGTCGTGCTCGTCAATGCAGTGGCCACACGCCTGCTGCAGCCACGTCAGGGCTGCAGCCTGGCCCCCGGCACAGGCGCCACGGGCTGCCGTCACCACCGCCTTGCGCCTCGAGAGCGGGCTGTACACGATGTGCTGTAGCAGCAGCTGCAGCACGGGCACAGAGCCCGCTTGCCCCGCCGCCCGGAATGCTTCGAAAGTGACCGAACAGCCCTCGCAAAGGAGCCGGCCGCAGCAGGCCAGGCTGCCTGCTGCGGCCGCTGCCACCAGCACCTCCGGCGTCAGAGCGCCGCCGTGGTGATCCAGGGCCGCGCCCAGGCTGGCGGCGTGTCCTGATGCAGCGGCGAGGCATAGCAAGCGGCGGCGCTCGCGCAAGGACAGTGCGCGCCAGGGCCCGTGATGCCCCCAGTGCGCCACGAAGGCGTGCCCGGGCCAAGGCAGCTCCGCGCGATGAGGCTCTCCGGTGTAAACAATGGGATTACCTTCCAGCTTTTGGCCAAGCACAAGCTTGTTGTAACGTCCCAGGGCAGCTGCGGTTTCGCTGTTCACCAACTTCAGCGCGCCAGCGACGTCGTTGGGATGCAAGCAGCTTGCAATTTTCTGAATGAGCTCTGGCGATAGGTTTGAGAAGGTACAGCGCATCTGCATTTTCCACGTCGAGCAAGTGGGCATACACTATAACCTAACGCCGGGCAGGTGTATTAATCAGTTTGGCCGTTGTGGCTATTATGGTATTGTCTTCAAAGCTTGAAGTTTGCAACCATGCGACGGTCCATAGCTTCTGGATCCAAGTCAGACTCCCGCAAACTGTTCCAGAGAAGAATACGTGGTCTTCCATAAGAGCGTTTGGACATACGCTGTGCATTGCCGCATATGTACACCCGGCGGGGCTTAAAGCGTGACGCATGGCAAGTTGGCGACTTGGTGTGCGCCATACCAGGGCAGCTGTCAGGGCAACTAGTCGACGGTGGAGCACGTACGGGCGCTGATGCAGCAATAGAGAATCCGGCTAGACTTACAGTGTAATGGGTCACGGTGTTCCAAGGCCGGTGTGCCAGCTGTGCCGACATCGCAGAGCACGCTGCACTTGCCCACTCTATTTGCGGCTCCCAAGCATGCCGACTTCCAAACGCCATCACCGTATCAGCAAGAACTCGCACAGGTACTACCAATTGTTGTGTGCTTCTGGTCCTTCATGCCATCCGTACGTGCTCCGACTAGACACGCTAGACACGCACTCCTCAACATAAGTATAGCAGTCCAAAAAGTATATGAGCCCAACTTCACCGCCACCACCTCGCTCTAAGCGTTCCAGCGTCATCGTAATTACGTTGGTATAGTAATTTACGTTGGTATGGCAGTATGACAAGAAAAGGTGGCTCTCCCTTGCAAGGGAAAAGTGGGCTGTGCCGCCACGCCACGTCCTCCGTCTGAGGCCGAAGGTTCCGATACTAGCCTCATCTCCCGGACATAGCCGGGGTCGGTTTGTACAGGCACCGCCCGCCATATGTGCCCAGTCGCGCCCAGCTATCAAGCACTAGTGCAGCAGGCAGCAGGCCAACCAGACAGCAAGGAAAACACCCCTGCCGCTGCAGCTGACTGCCCGCTACGCCATCCTCGTCAGCACAGGTCGCTAACCAGACAACACCGGCAGGTCTCAACCTGCGCGCCGGCGCCGCTTTGAAGGCGGCGCCGCGCTGTCCTCCTCCACGTGGCCTTGTCCGCCCCCTCTGCTCCGAACATGCGCGCCGCCACTGCCGCTGGGCCCAGGGCCACACAGCCGCCAGGCCACCTTGCCCTCCTTCGGTTCTACCGCTCTTCACAGCGTATTTCCTTGTCGCAATCCGCAGTCTTATCAGCTTGATGTCATGCATTGTGGTACTTTCTGCGGCCTGCCGTACATTTATTGCTCCGGACGCCACCACTTCGCGACCCACATTTTGCGCCCCGCCGCCCCGCCCTGCCCTTGCATCCATCCAAAGTACGTCATCATTGTTACATCTTGGCGCCCTTGCTTCCGCCTGGTGCGGTCGAGCGCCGGATCACGGCGCGCGTGTGGCTCTTCACATCCAGCTCCGGCGGCACCAGGCTCAACAGAGCCGCCTGCGCCAATGAAGCATCGGAGGAAAGAAGGGACGCACCGTTGGTGTGTCATGCAGCACGACGCATAACTTGTGTGTCCGGAGAGTGCTGCGGTCTTCTCCTTCAAGACCCATCCACGTACCTGGCGCGTGGCGTCGCGTTGCAGTTTGCGCGTGTGCGGCCACAGCACTAGAATGAAGTAGCCGCACACCAGGCCGATGGACACCAGCAGCAGGATCTGCGAGAAGGCACGCATAGGAGGCGCGGAAGCAAGGCAAGGTCGGAGACTGGGAACGCCACGTGTAGTAACTTATAAAGTCAGCCGCAGGCAAGGGTTGGAAGGCATCGTACGGTACTCGGGCTCGGCGACCAGCCAAACAGCCCCAGCACGGGACACCGCGCGCACCCCACAGATCATCCGCAGACCACCAGGGCAGGCACACCGCGCAGGCCGGGCTGGCAGCCCGCGGCAGGGAATTCAGCAGCAATGCGTTCCGGGGGTCAGCCCCCGCCGCGAGGTCAGGAGGCAACACCGGGAGGTCAGGAGGGAGGGCCGCCTCCACGCGGTGAAGGTGAAGGTTTACTATGCCGTCCATTATGTGTGCGTGTGTATGTGTGTGTGTGTGTGTGTGTGTGTGTGTGTGTGTGTATTTGTGGACGGGCACGCCGTGAATCAAGCTGCACTACGCGTGGTGCGGTGCGATGACGGGCTCGTCCAAGGCTCAGTGGCGCATCAGAACCCCCCCCCCAAAGTGAGGCCGCATCATGATAGCGGTAACCTGCTCCTGACAGAGCCGGCGCTCAGTGCTCCCTCTCTCACCGTCTGCAGGTTGGCGACCTGGTTGTAGCGGGAGATGCTCCAGTCCACAAACAGCTGCGCGCCCTGCTGCAGCCCCTCGTACAGGTCCGCGCCCGCCACCGCCGCCATGAACGTGTACCTGAGGCGGGATGGCGTGTTGCAGGTGGTGGGCAGCAGGCAGGGACATACAGGCAGGAGAGATACAGGCACAGGCAGGGCTGAATCAAATACGGCAGTGCCCATGTTGCGCCATGGGTTCTGTCACCGACTGGCTGGTCCTATTGCTGCATGATACGGTGGTGCAGCGCAACGGCCGAGGGCCCATGATGGAGGGAGGAAAGAGTCGGCCGCAGCGGCGGCAATACTTTGCGTTGCACAACCTGGAACACGTCAGACACAGGGCCCTACCTGGTGCCGTTGTAGGCCACGTCTACGTCGTCGTCCTGGGTCAACAGCCGCATCTCGCTGATCATGCGTCTCACCTGCACCCAGTGACGTTCGGGATGATCTATCAAAACGTCGGGTCTACAGGTACGGCACATGGCGGTTGACCGGCCCGACTTACAGCCGTGCAGGTCATGGCTTGTGACCTTAACGGGGTTCAAGTTACTTTTTGAACACCACGCAACCATACGGTACGGTACACAACTACTACCGTACGGTACCCACCAACGTATCAAGGCCGTTGTGTGTGACATCGTAGTACTGGTGGCCGGGCGGAAAGCACGTGGTGGGGTCCAAGCGCAGGCAGCCCTTGGTCCGGAAGAACATGAGCGCGAAGGTGGTGGAGGCGAAGGTGCCCGCCGGCGCGACGTGCTGGAACCTCGACCCGATCTGCAGCAGCCCGGCCGGCGGTGCCTTTTGTTAGCTTTCGCCGGTTGGGAGGGGCAGCTAGCATTGCCCCGTCCCAGCCTCTCGACCGCATCCCGGCTTGCAGATGACGTTAGCGATCCTGCACCCTCCACTGACCCGTGCCTGGACCCAAGCGACCGCTTCCCCAAAGCCCGTCCCCGCCAGCAGCTCACCATGGACGTGGGCAGGCCGCCGTACATCAGGGCGTCGTACTCGCTCTCGAACAGGTCCAGCTCGTGCACCAGCATCGGCCGCCACAGCGCCTTGCCCACAGAGTCGTCCTGCGGCCAAAGAGGGGATGTGTTAGATCAGCATGCAGATGGCAAGCAAGTCGACGCCTTGTGAGTGTACGTTTGCGTTGCGGGGTGCAGATGAGGCGGTTGCCGCGGTGGCGGATGCCGCAAGAAGATACGACGTCGAGGAAGGTAGCCGTGCGGCGCCATAGCCTGTACATGCGGTGCAGCGGCTAGCTGGTGCTGTGCGCCACACGCATGCACGCACCTGTGACACGAAGGCGAAGGCCATGGCGCGGATGCGTGTGTAGCGGTAGATGATGTGGCCCGCCAGGTTGAGCGAGGCCAGCGGCTCCTGTGTGTGTGTGTGTGTGTGTGTGTGTGTGTGTGTGTGTGTGTGTGTGTTAAAAAACGAAACGAAAGCCTGTGTGTGTGTGTGGGGGGGAGGGGGGGGGGTCACGGCGGGGCGACACAGTTGGTAGCAGCCAGCTGACATTCTGCGACACGCATGCTCCCAGCGTGCGTGTTCTCGATGCGGAGAGACCTTAGCACCCACCCCACCCCAACATCTCCTGCGCAGCACACCTGCATGCCTTGCAGCTTTGCAATGGAGATGGCGTACACGATTACCACCGCCAGGTTCCACAAGAACATGGGCGCCTGCAGGTCAGGGTGGGAGGGGGTATTGCTACCGGCGCAAACTAAACCGAACCCAGCGCTGAAGAGCGAGGAGCAAAGCGTGGCCTATGCTTTTGCACCGGAGCGGCAATCGATGGTCGTCCCCATCCAGCGAGGGGGGGGGTTGTAGATACCAGCCCAAACTAACCGAACCCAATGCAATGGGGGGCAGCAAGACTGTGTGCGCGATGCTGCCGACCGTGCCATGGCAGCGGCAGACCCGTGCCACAGGAGATGAAGAGGCGCGGAAGCGGCGGACCCAAGGGCCGAGCCCCGCGCACCATGAACTTTAGGACGCTGAGGTACGAGGGTTGCAGGGTCTGCGAGCGAGGCGCGGGGCTAGGTTGTGAGGTGATTCAGGTTTCCAAACAAGCCGGCGGCGGTCACTGCAGGTTCAGCAACATGTTGGCCGGCAGGGACCCACAGTAAGCCCCTGAGTAACCTGGCTACCCCTCACTCACCTTGCCGTTGATGCGCAGCGGGTTGTGCTTCTTGTGGCCGTGATGATGCGAGGCCTCCCGCGCTTTCTTGGAGCCGTTCAGCTGCATGGGCTTGACCAGCCCTCCGCCCTGGTGGCACCACATACAGGTAGGATATGCGACGGTTGTCAGGATTATTGCACTACTCCAATCCCTGGGGCAAGGCACATGTCCGTATTCTTGCGCACGACGCATCGCGTTGTCATGCCGCATCGCGCGCTTACCTGCTTGAAGCTCCCCGAGTTGCGGCCCTCTGGCTGGCCGTAGCCTGCCGCCACCTCCGCCGCCGCGCCCACCGCCGCCGCCTCAGCCGAGTCCAGCAGCTGCTGCTGCTGCTCCTCGTGTGACCTCTGCTGCAGCACCTTCAGGTCATCTTCCTCAGGCGGCGTGGTCACACGGCGGATGACGCGCTTGGCAGCGTCAGGTTCAGACGTACCATTGGCGGCCGCAGCAATTGCGGGTGTCGCCGGGGAAGCCTCCATGCCCGTGGTGCTGGCGCGCCGGCCATCGGCCGCGTGCGAGTGTGCCGCCGCGGCCGCCTTCTTAGCCTCGTCTTCATCCCCGCCCACGTCGCTGATATCGTCTTCATCCTCGTCGTCACTACCATCAATGATCTGTATTGCATTGAGGTTACCGGGTTTGAGAGCACAATTCTTATGCAACAGTATGGCCACGCGGGCAAGCAGCCGAGTCCGCATCATGGAGCAGATGCACGAGGCGACGCACCACCACGCGCACACACATGCAAACCGTCGACCCTTCGTGCCCATAACAAGACATGCAAAGCAGGGCCTCATCACCTTGATCTCGGTGGTGGCCAGCTGGCGCAGCACGGGGCCCGGCAGGCCCAGCATGGCTAGCATGCCCAGCAGGCGAGCCCGCTCCAGCCGCTGGACCAGGAGCATCTGCGCACGGCAGGTGGAGGGCGTGGGCGTGGGATGCAAGACAAGCGCGAGCGGTACGAACAAGCCAGTGCCGGATGGACCAACAAGCACCAAATTCCACCAGACATGCGTGATGCGTTGGGTTGCACCGACCTCCCACCACTCCTATCCCCGATCCCCTCTAGGGAGCCCGTCACCGGCTGCAAGGCCTCTTTCCCTCCCTTGATTGACTGGCTGCTGCTGCTCCGCCACACCTGGTAGCCGCTGCAGGCCAGCTGCACCACGAGCGCCTCCACGATGAGCAGGATGAGCAGCTCGCTGCGCAGGTGTAGGATGGAGTCCCACGCGCTCGACACCAGCAGGTCCAGCGCCGCGGCGTAGCCCTCGAACAGCGGGCCCTGTGAGCAAATGTGGTGGAGCCAGTCCGGGGTTGGAGATGCGGTATGTGGCCCTGCCCGCAACGCACACAGTCTAGAGCACTGCGTTCGCCGGGGGAAGGAACAGGTTACGGCTGCGGCTGCAAGCACGTGCGTGCCAACCACTGTGACCCGACTGCAGATGCGAGTAGTGGTGCTCACCAGGCCGTTGTGGACGACGAACGCGTAGTTGCGGTGGTACCTGTGGACCGCACCGCGGCGTGGCAAGCGGTGTCGATTATGCCATGCCGGGCACACTGCGCGTATAGTGGCAGCAGCCAGAGCAAGGGAGCTATACTGCACTCTCGACACACACACACACACACACACACACACACACACACACACACACACACACACACACACACACACACACACACACACACACACACACACACACACACACACACACACACACACACACACACACACACACACACACAAACACACACACACACACACACATACACACACGCAGACGCAGATGCAATGTTTCCCTTGTGCTCTTTCACAAACACACACACACATATACACACACGCACACACACACAGACACACACACACACACACACACACACACACAATGCTGCCCGCCCGACCCACCTGTACTTGTCCTTCTGCGCGGGCATCATGTACATGGCCTCCCGCGCCGCGGCGATGAAGCGGTTGCCCAGCTCCCACGCGCCCGCGGTGTGGTTCTGAACGCTCGGCGGGTGCGTGTCCAAGAAGACTGCGGGCGGCGCGGGGCGGGGTGGGTGGGCGATGGCATTTGGAAGTGGCGGCGAACGGTGTGTGCATGCATGCATGCATGCGTGTATATGGCAGAGGCAACAGGGAGCTGGCAGTTGGTATGCGGCCAAGGGTAGGGAGCGGAATGTGCGTACGTGGTGACGGAATGTATGCCCTAGCACTCACCCACCATGCGCGGCCTGGCTAGGAGGCAACCCACTCACCCTGGTAGACGAGCTGGGGCTTGGTCCAGACGTTGTACACCTCCGGTGACAGCTTCACGGTCGTGCTGTCCGAACCACCTAGGTACACATGCTCTGCGAAAACGCGTCGCTCGGCCGGTCAGTCCTCCTTCGTGCTTCAGTCGACTCCTTGCCTACCGGTACTCCATGTTCAGGATTGCCATTGCCCAATACCTCAGCTGCGCACACAATCACGATGATGCGAAACGCCATGCGGCCGCCCGCCGCCGACTCACGATGGTACTCCTCCATGAGCAGCAGGTTAGTGACCATGCGCGTGACCGTGTGGTTCATGCTGCAGCGTTGCGTGGCAGGATGTGAGGTCCGAAGGGCTGGAGTGACGTACGGAAAGACGGCTAGTGCATGCGGTCCCGCAAACGAAAAAGCCCCCAAGCCCTGACCACAGCAGGCGAGCGCCTTCACGCCTCCGCCACCGCCTGCCCTGCACCGCCTACCTGTCGGCACAAACTGACACGGGTGTCACGTTTGCGCGAGCGCAGAAGGTCCCGATCATCACGCGGGTTGCGACCAGCTGAGACCTGTGTGTGTTTGTAGTGGGGCACGTGCTGGACAGGATTAGGTCTGGGTGTCAAACTTTAACCCCTGTCCAACCCTAAACCCCTTGTGCGACCGGCTGCTGAGTTTCAGCACATGGCTGTAACCGCATGGGGTGGAGAAGCAGTTTGGGGTGGGAGAAGAAGTTTGCTGCTCACCTGTCCATAGTCTGTGGAGTTGAGGCCGCGGACGTGAAACACAAGAGAACCATGCAAGAGGAGCAGCAGCGTTGAGTCACTCAGCTTGGGTGAAACTTCAATGGGCGCAATGTGTGCGGCAGAAACAGGAAGCGAGTATAAGCGAACACATACCAACCCCTGAAGACATGCTCACGTTGGCCTGGTTCTGGACCTGTGGTCAGAAGGGCATTGCAGGGCACACGCGGCAGCAGTCAAGTGCAAAACAAACGGTAGCTTCGTTAAAGGCGCCGACACTAGTAACACAGTGTGTGTAGTCACACGTGTACCCCTTGCATTCCGGTGTGGCCAGTACCAGTATGGGGTGAGCGACACGGTTGAGTGTGCTTGTACCGCACACATGGGCCCACCCATCCGCCAGTCCACAAAGCAACTCACCATGTAGATGTTCCTGTGCTCCAGCTTGATAAGGTAGGTGATAAGGACGTACTGCGCAAACGGGGGTTAGCACATCAACACTGTTTAGGATGGATCGGCGGCAATGCAGTAAGTGCAGTTGCATGGGTGCAGGCGGCGGGCCTATTAGCCCTGACCCTGCCGGCGCGGGTGCGCCCACCAAGTCGTGAGTGAGCATTACAGGCGGTCCCTTCCCAGTCAAGTCACTCAAATACCCCGGGCCCAGCCAGTCTAAACCTCACCGAGATGATGTGCATGAGGAACATGGCGGCGATGATGCCTGCGGTGGTGTGGGCCGCATGGTGCGAACGGCGCGGCGCAACACGGCCAGTGAGAACAGGCGGCCAAGCCTAAGCGGGGGGATAGCTGCATGGACCAAAGGCGCATGCGGACACATGCTTGGATGGTGGGCTGCACTTACCGTACGCGTGTGTGCGCAGCCGATTGATGTGGGACATGAGCGATGGCCCAAGCAGTAGCCTGCGTTGCAACGTGTTTCAAGGGGTTTCATCGCGCATACCCAGATCCAATACCGTAACATGTAAGAAGCAGATCGAGCGTAGCCTGGCGCAGCACTCTGCGTTGGTCAGGTGCGTCCTCAATCCTTGATCACTCACTCACCTGTTCATGGCCTTGAGCAGACGGCCCCGCCGCGCGTCCACCATGACCTCCGTCGTGGCGGCAGACTGGTCCGTCAGACCTGCGCCGCAGGTGAGGCACATGGTTCAGAAGTAGGCTCACACGACATGGCGACACCGCATTGGATGCATTGCATGCTGGAGAACACTGGCAAACCATGACTTTTATGAATCCAGCGATCTTGTGTCTACGCAGCATGCGTGCTGCAACTCAGTCACCTGAAATGGCGCTGGCAGCCTGCGAGCCGCTCGCGCTTGACTCGGCCTCGCTGCCGTTCTCGCTCCGGTCGTCCTTGCCCTTGCCCTTGCCCTCCCCGTCATCGTCGCCGCCCGAGCTTGATTCGTCGTCCTCCGCCGGTCCCTTTTTGCCCTTGCCCTTGCCTTTGCCCTTGCCACCCGGCGGCGAGGAAGAAGCCGCCAGCTCACGGCCGCCAGTCGCTGCCGCCCCCGCGGCATCACCCATGAGCGCCGGCAAGTCGCCGTGACGCGTCGCGCTGCCACTCCGAGCTGCGAACTTGGCGCTCGCAGCCGCAGCGTCCTCGCCGGCCTCGGCAGCTTCCGGGATGGCGGCCAGGAGCGTGGACGTGGCGCGCGGCGAGGTCAGACGCTTGGGGTTGCTGCCGGCCAGGTCGGGCAGCAGGGACTTGCCCGAGACCTGCTTGGACAGCGTGCGCACCCACTGCGCCACGAAGTCCGACTTGTTGGTGGCCTGGCGGACATAGGAACGGTTGTGGTTGCAGGCATCATCAGGCGCAACATGTATGACAGGCAACATGACGGGCGCCACCCGCATTTGCGGTTTGTGCCCAGTCACAAAGTGACCAAGGAGGCTCGTGAAAAACGCTCGTGACACCCCACCGCAACAAGGCAACCCCACCTGGCGGTGTAGGATTGCAGCGTCGGTCCCGTCGGCCTTCGGCTCCTCTGCCTCATCCTCATCCTCATCCGTCGCGCTGCTGCTCTTGGCCGAGCCCGACTCGTGCCCATCGTCATCCACGTCCTCGCCTGTGTCGCCGCCAGCAGCGTCGGGCTCACGCGCCTTTTCGCCGCCGCCGGCCTCCTCGTTGCGCGCCGGCTCCTCCTGCTGGCCGGTCGGCGACGACGCCCGGGCGGAACGTGACGCGGCCAGGACGCGCCGTGACTTGCCTCCCCCAGCCACCCGCCTCGCCGCGGCGTATGACTGTGCATCATCGTTGTCGCCATCGCCCGCCACGCTGCGACCGGGCTTGACGCTCTCCGTCCCGGCCACCACGCTGCCGCCGGCGTTGTCCAGCTTTAGCAGCTTCATGAAATCCACGTGAGCGCCGGTGAACGCCGTGTCGGGGTGCACCGTCAGCGTGACCTTTGGCCGCCCGCTGGGGTTCAGCGTTTGAACGCCCTGTCCATGGAAGCGACAGCGGTGCGGCCGGGCGCGTATCACACACCACGAATGCTCAGCACCGCAGGACCCAACCGACATGTGGGTCGCACACAGCCCTGAAAATGCATGCCAGTCCTTGCCATGCTTGCGCAGCCGGCGCTCTGGCCCACCTGACAGCAGCAAGAGCGCCCGTCTCTCTCTCCCTTTCTCTCTCACTCCCTCTCCCACTCTCTCCCTCTCTCACCTGCACCAGCAGCCGCATAGTGCCGCTGTCCGGGTGCGGCCCCACCAGCGCCAGCGTGGGCGACACCACGCCCTTGTCCACGGCGGTTTTGAGGCTGCTCCTCTGGTTGCGGTGGTGGCCGTGCGCGGCGCCGGCCGTGGCAGCCACCAGCTGTTCCCACGTCGTCACGTCAGGCGGAAGGTTCAGGTACCTGTCGGTGAGCGCGGCAAATCCGCATACAGATCAACATCCATATCAATGGATGGCCATAACCCCATCCAACACCGTCCAACACCATCCATATGTCCGGCATGGCTGCCACCGTCCACCCAAACTTGACGTCCCAACACTCCGACCCTGGCCTACCCGGCCCCGCCAAGGGGCCGCCCTTCCCGGCATCCGCACCCGCACCCCCACCCGCACCCCCACCCGCACCCGCACCCACGTGCTGAGGGGCTTCCGCATCATGACGGAGGAGGGCACGCCGGTGATGAGGCCCAGCAGTGGCGACACGCGGCGCAGCGTCAGCGCTTCGTCCAGCTCCACCACCCCCGACAGCACGTCGCGCCGCCACAGCGTCAGACGCACGCGCATGCCTGTGACTGGGCGCGGGTGTGCAACAGTGCGCCGGCGCACGCCGGAGGCCCGCGTCAGGCTTGTGCGGGTGCAAGGAGATGGGGGGCTGCAGGTATGTTGCAGGTATGTTGCAGTTGGTGTTGCTTCTTACCAGCGGTGTCGGCGTTTTCGGTCTCTGCCGCCTCAGCCTCCTCCTCCAGCTCCACCTGGCAAGTCACACACACAAGCACACATTACCCCAAGTCCTACGTAGGAAACGGTATGGCGTAGACTGTGGGATTGTGTGGAGAGTCCCCGCCTAACTAGCGAACACGGTGGCGCACCTGCAGGCACGCCATGACGGCCGGCGGTGGCTTGCGGGCACGCGCCTGCTGCCCCGGCAGCGGCGGCAGCTCCGCCTGCTGCTGCTCCTCCTTGCTCTTGGGCTTGTTGATTTTAACGCGCAGCGAGGTGCCTACACGCAATTACATGCAAGTGTGTCGTCGCAAGAGAGAATACCAGAACTGTGACCCAGACCATCCCACGGATTACAAACCATGAGCGCTCCGGCTTCCGAGCCACGAACCATGATGCACGCACCCGGCATCTCCTGCTCCTTGAGCAGCAGCGCCAGAAGCATCAGCTGCACCTGCGTGTCACCGCTGCGCTCGCACCTGCGCGAGGTGGAAGCAAGCCGCAGGTGGGTGAGGGGTGAATGAGGGCGTTGCTACCGGACATAAGCCCCGTGAGACCAACAACAGGGTTCAGAGCGGTCCGCCATGATTGCCAACCTACCAGCCAGCCTAGAAAGTATTACGGTAGTAAGACGTGCTGAGCCTTTTGCTGCCCGCCCGCCCACCCGCGCGCCTCCCTGTCGGATGTACCGAGACCCACCACTCAGCAAACATGTCGCAGAAGTCCCACACGCCCACTCCCAGCAGCTCGCGCGCGGGGAAGTTGAACAAGGTGGAGTCCAGCGGGGCAGCCTCCGTGACGCGGCCGGCAAAGTCCAGCGTCAGCGTGATGCGCTTCTCCGCCAGCACCTCCTCAGCCGTCACCTTGGTCACCTGGGAATTTACAAGACAACGCATGTGTGAGACTGATGCCATGCTCAGCAGCAGCGCCCCATCCAGCTGTCGTCCAGCGCCGCCCTGCCCCCTCCGCTCCGCCTGCTCCCCCGCCCCACGCACCTTGACGACGTGCATGGTGACGGGCGGCGCGCCCTGCACGTCCACCTGCTTGGTGTGCACCGCCAGCCGCACAGGCACCTGCGCGCCCGTCTCCGCCAGGAAGTGCACCACCACGCCCGAGCGGCAGGAGCCGGGCTTCACCTCCTGAGGCACGTCCTGTGGGGTTGGTTCCGGGTTGCATGGTGCGTGGAGGCAAACAGGCGTCGGCGCGTAGGTCAAGTGGCCATGAGCGCAACCCGGACGCGTAGGGCGTCGTGGCGTAGGATGTTGCAAGCCTTCACGTGGAGGAAGCGTGCATTCCCGGTATTTCCTACGGCAGCGTTTTCGGCTACGCTCTCCGCACGCACGCACGCACCTACCTTGACCCATCGCTGGTGCAGCGTGTTGAAGGGCGGCGGCAGCAGCGCGTCCAGCTTCATGCCGCTTGCCATCTGCCGCATCGAGTAGCCCAGTAGCATCGCCACCTCCAGGCTGGCAAACTTGAGGCGCATGTGCGTGTCTACAGCATGTGCGTGCGGGAGCGCGGTCGGGCGGGCAGGCCGGCGGAAAGGGCGGCGGGAAGCCAGGTCGTCGCGGCGGGGGTGGTGCTGATGGCCATGGGTGGAAGTACGTCGTCGCTCGCCGCAGAGAGCCAAGCTGGCCGCGACAGGATGAACCCCTCAGCCACCTTTCCCGCCTACCTGTCACCAGCACGCCCGCCTCCTCGCCGTCCAAGCGCTTGCAGTTCAGTACTAGAATGCGCTGGCCGTCCGTGCCTGCTCAGCAACACGGCAGTCACATGGGCGGACAGGTTTTGAGCGGACACGTTTTTACCTCAGGCATCATTGACACATGCGCACCCCCGCCAACCTTCACCACCCCAGCACAAGTATCGCCCACCCTTTCACGCCCGCTGCCGCACCTGCCAGTCCCACCGCCACCTCCAGCGCCAGCGGCTCCGGCAGGTAGCGGTGCACCAGCTCAAGCGCCGACACCACCACCTCGCCGCCCTCCAGCTCCGCGGCGGTGGCGGCCTTGCAGCGCTCCAGCAGGGCCTCCACCGCCTCCGCCGAGACCGCTAGAGCCAGCAACGCATGGCCCACCTGAACACACGAACACGAAGGCACGAGCATCAGAACGCAAGTGACGTGGCATTGGCATAGCGCGAACCAAGATGTGAATACGAAAGACGAGTAAACGCGTGAACGAACCCGCACGCAGGCGCAAGGAACCCAAGCAGTCAAGCACCCAGACGAGCACGCACACTCTCGCACACGCACCAGCTCGCCCTCGCTGCGCCCCACCGCCGAGGCGAACTGCTGGTCGGCGCAAAGGAAGGTGCCGTTGGGGCTGAGCCAGGCGCGCATCACGTGCGGGTTGGGTGGCAGCGGCCGAATCACGCCCAGGAAGATGCTGTCGCTGCCGCTGCCACTCAGCTTGGTCACGCATAGCTGCAGGAATAACGAGCGGATGGAGAAGGGACAGGGACTCAATCAGAAGCATGCACATCGGATGCCCCTTCATGCGGTATGCCGCAAGCAAGCTTGCGCGCCACCAGCGGCAATTGACAGCCCCTCACCTGCACGGGAAACACGTAGCGCTCCTTGTGTAGGGCCACCACTTCGCGCACACTGTCCAGCATGTGTGGCTCTCCGCCGCCGACATAGCGCTGCGGGAGGGCGCGGGACAGGTAAGCACGTTCAAATGCAGTACCGTATGAAGATGGAATCAAAGTGACGCCGTTGTTTCGGCGAGCTACACGCGCACTGGTCGCTTGAGGGGCCTGCAAAACCCGCACCTGCATGTAGCCTGGGTGGCGCTGGCTGAAGGGCTGCGGCATGAGGGCGGAGACGTTGGTGCCCTCGAGCTCAATCTTGGCGTAGCCAAAGGTCTTCTGCACCGCCTGGCTGACCATCATGATGGTGCCCTCGGCGTCCACCACAATCACGGCGTCGTCCTCCATGGACATGGACGTCAGAAAGTCGGGCTTGCCGCTCTGCAGGCGGCAGCAGTGTCATGTGTGCGTGCAGCAGGGCGCAGGGTTGCCAGCTTAGGGTTGTTCGCAGCACAAGACAACTGCAGCGTAGCCAGCAGCGCAAGGGGAGCGCGCCAATTAGAAAAGAGAACATGAGCAGAATCGCTGCCCCCGAGCTCACCGCAAGGCCGCTGTTGATGTCAAGCGACAGCAGCGCGTCCGCGCCGCCCTGGCGGTTGGCCTCGCCGTACACGCGCGACGCCGCGATGTGGTCGTGCCGCACGGTCTCCAGGAACTTGCCGTAGCAGCGCAGCAGCTTGCCGTTGCCGGGGTAGCGCTCCAGGACACGCTTGTACACCTGCATGCGCGTTAGCAGGTGGAGAGGGGAGTTACAGCAGACCGTTGCATGTGGGCCAGCAGGCAGGCAGGATCGCATTGACGGACTGCTGGGCGCCAGTAACGGTTGTGCAGCTGAACCACGCACGGCGTTCGGCTGCGGTAAGGAGCACACGCCGTAGTGGTAGGTGGCCCGGCAGGACTGGCGCATGCCGAGCCATCCATTGCAGCCGACAGTGGCAGGCGGTGGCGCACCTACCTGGTGAGCGCGGGTGACGGATGCCTCCAGTGTCTCCATGGCGGCGTCGATCTGCGTTGCAACGGAGCCGTGTGCAGGGAGGTGTGTGGTCTTGCAACAACCGCACGGCCGCGGTGCAAAGCGCCAACGACCCACTTCCCACTCCCTCACGGCCCGCACCCACCCACCTGCGACACCTTGACGTTGGACCGCATCATCATGGCCCACAGCTCCGCCTGCGTCAACAGCGCGTCCTTGTGCACACGCAGCACGGCCCTGCACATCGACAGGCGCCGAGTCGGGGAGCGAGTGCGTCCTTGTCACTCCTAGTTCTCCAGGTGCACGCGCGGCTGCTTGGAGGAGGGTGAAAGCAGGAGCGCAGCCCATAGCAGCAAGTCGATCATTGCACGGCGACCCTGCTGCCACCCTCTATCTACCTGAAGTTGCGCTTGAACTCGATGTAGGCCTGCAGGTCCATGCCGCCGTCCTGGCTGTCCTTAAGGCGCTTGGAGGTCTCGTTGGTGCAGAAAATCTGCGGGTCCGCCGGTGTGGGGGTTTGTAAATACCAGCCCAAATTAAACCAAAACCAACTAAAACGAGCGGAGCACAGACCGAGGTGTTAGTGGCAAGCGATAATACTTATGGGGGGAATGGGCACGTGCGTGCTATTGTAAATCTGACCGGTGGCGAAGGGCGCGGCAAGGCGGTTCAAAACCCGTAACCCTGATCTCCGCACCCCTCTTCCCTGGTAGCACACACGCCCTCCCCCGCAGCCCCCTGCACCCCCTCCCGCCCGGGCACAGCACGCACCTGATAGCGCTCGACGATGTTGGGGTTCTGCTTGCCCGCCAGCTGCAGCTGCGTGCGGGCCGCCGGGCCGTCCCGCTTCACCTCCAGCACGAAGTTGGCGTAGCTGCATGCGGACAGAAGACGGCGTAGGTAAGCGGGTCAGCCAATCACGCGCGGATGCCGAACGGCAAGGTTGCGAACACCGCGTTTGATGAGCGGCAATGGTGGGCACTGCCAACTAAGCGGCACCCAGTTTGGCCGGAAACAAAAGCGCAGGAAAGCCCCCCCCCCACACACACACACACAAACTGACAGGAGCAGCAGGAAGGGCGAGTTTGGGAAGTACGTCTGGCCGGCCCTGATGATTGTCTCGCCGTGCAGCGCCGCCGCTGGCACCACGTCACCGTCGTTGTCGTAGTGCCGCATCACACGCGCCAGCCGCTCCACCTCCTCCATGGACTCAAACTTGTGCACCTGCGGTCGTGTGGCCACCGCGCGCCGCCAACACGTTTGAGGACAACGGGCAGCAGGCAGGCAGGGTTTCCATATCCCAACTTCATCGGACAGAGGCGTGAGAGATGCCCTCATGGTATGCGGGTTGCCATGTGCAAGGCACACAGCAGCTCACCTTCTGAAGCTTTACGCTGGGCGGCAGGTCCTTGAACTTGGCGGCCGGCCGCATGACGGCCCACATGTGCAGCGCCGCCAGGGCCATGCCGCCGGCAATCACCGGGAACAGCGCGTACAACACCGTCTGGGGAAGGGGGATGACGTGAGAAGGTGGGCGGACGCGGGGGTGTGAAATAGCAAGGTAGGGGTCAGGGAGATGCAGGTGTTGGGATAGGTTCTAATAAGTGCGGAAGCGGTGCGTGGCCGTCTGCAGTCCATATCGCCTGCGCCAATGCGGCATCTCTGGCATGCTGTCAGAGAGGTCACGTCGCACACACACAGCGAACATACCTCCGTGTTATGCTTGAGGAAGGCTTCTGATGGGTGCTTGGCCAACGCGCTTATGACCAGCACCACACACGGCACCATGATGCCCGCCCAGAGGCCCGACCAGATAACGTTCACAGTCTGGCGGTAAAAGGGGGTCTGCAGCGTGCACATGCGCAGTATGTACACGGACGGTTATCAGATGGAATCCAACAATTACTCCCCAAGACCGTCGCGGGCCATGGCGGCTTGGGAAGCTTGTCACGGAATGGACAGGAGGAGCCAGACAGCTGAAAGTACAAGTTACTACAGGGCAGCTTTCATGCGACCCACATCGCCCACTCAATCCCTGTGTGCGCTTCGCTGGCCTCCATCCCGGTCTAGGCAGCGTCCAATCACGTCGCAAACCCCCCACACGCCTGCGCTCCCACCTTGCGTGTGTTCCACCACCACACCAGGCCTGCTGCCGCCAGCATGCCCATCGCCTGGACGCGGGGGTAGGCGTCCAGGTCGGCAGCAAGTGTGATGAAGATCGCCTTGGCCTGCGGGTTCGGTGGGCGATAGGGTGCGAGCATGTCAGATGCTGCGCAGGGGTGTAGGTTCTATGGCAGCGGGCACCGTGAGACGAAGACACACGCCGGTGCAACGTGACCTCAGATCGCCGGGCCACAACGCCTTGCACCCCGCGCCAGACCGGGCCAGCGCCCTCCAGGGAAAGCCGTGTGTCTGCAGCCCAGCCTACCGCCAGGATGCGCAGACGCGTGTAGGCGGCGGGCGACGCCATGACGCCGTGCGAGGCGGGGTTGAGATCGCAGGAGGCGATCACGAACAGGCAGGTCACGGCCAGGAACACCACGCCCGTGGCCATGGCCACCATCATGTGTACAAGGTGCGGCATGCCGACGCAGGCTACGAGACGAGGCGGGGCATTGGGAGGTCAGGGGCTGGGCTCGGGGCATCGGGAAGGTGTGTCGCGTGGAGACACGGCAGGAGGCACGTCAGTCACAGAAGGCAGAGACGGCCAGGCCTAGAAAGACATTCATTCGGGGCAAATCACAGTGCAACGTGAGGTTGCGCGGACACTTACAGACGTCGGTGAACCACATGTGCATCCCCGTCTTTCCGAAGTCACTGCAAGACAACACGGACAGTAAACGGTGAACAGACGCTGGTGCAGTTGCATGGTCGTGTCGTAGCCACGGGGAGCTTGAGAGCAGGTACTAACCAGTCAGCCGTGTAGATGAGGTAATCTGCAGTCAAGCGACACACCAGGAAACAATCAGCACAGCCCGCGTCAAGATGACGGACAGCACAACCAAGCCCACCGCAATGAACTTACCAAAAAACGCCACATAGCACATCACGTAGATGACGTCGTAAATGACTGCGCGAATGCGAGCGGGCATGTTCAGAGACCGTTGGCGCACTGCCAGTGAGAACCCCAGCGCACCACCCGCCCACGGCCCACCTCCGCCGTCTCACACGGCCGAGTGGCCCACGCCTCCCACGCACCGTGCAGCAGCATCGCCGCCGTGCGCAACCACTTGGACTGCTCCGACTTGCGCATGGCAAATGTCAGCCACACCAGCCCCACCACGCTGATCCAAACCAGCGACACCATCACGTAAAGAACCTTGACTGCAGGCCGCACAGCGTGTGCACACATACAGGGGGGCGGGGCAGGGCAAACAGGAGGGTCAATAATAGTAGAGGCTGGCGTTTGAGTTCGAGCGCGTGTGCCTGGGGCAGGTGCTCTAGATGGTAACAGTGGCAAGGGGCAGGTCCTGACTCAGGAGTGTGCAGCTTGACTGAACTGTTTGTGTGACAGAGCATGCGGTGCTTGGCTTTCGTTCCATAGCCAGCAGTAGGCCCCACTCACTGTACGTGTCGTAGCCGTACAATCGCACGATAGGCACACGCCACAGCTGCACACATGATGAAGTTCGTGTGGTCAGGCAGGCAGTTGCGGTTGGCAAGAGGGGCGGCTGCAATTTGGAACCTGGGCCCGGTTGCGCGCTGCATGTCCCTACTCATACTTTTGCCACCTGCCCCCTGGCAGCCCGATCGCTCACCGTCCAGCGAACGAACTGCCAAATTGGGTTCGTGTGGTCGATCCGCCACTGCAATGTTGTACATTAGGAGGCGGAGCGTGTCATGTTGGTATACATTTGTCATGGCTTGTCCTTTTTCAGGTTGTAGGCTCCTTGTTGGGGCCGCGGTTCCGTGGCTACACGCGCATCCTCCATCCCCCTTCGTTCTTCCCCATGTGTTTCGGTCAGTAGTGGGGCACGCGGTCCCCTGCGCAAAACTTGACTTGTGCAGGTACGAGAATCAGGGCTGAGGCACATCAACTTACCAGGCTGAAAGTCGTATTGAACGCCACGAGAAAGTTCATCTGCATGTTCGTAACGTACACTCTTATGATTGGGCGCTTGCCAGGCGCACGCATTCGCAGGTTGCAGGATCAGTTCTCCCAAGGCCCGTCATCAGCACGCGCTCACCAGGAACTCGAGCGTGGTCCGTAGCACCGACCATTTCCAATGGGGCATTACATTTTGCTTGACAAGGGTGTACATGCCTGTTCAGCCATGACGATTGAGATGAGGGTGGCGGGTTCGGGTTTTACACTGCGAACTCTTGCATGGTGCATTAGTAATGCTGCAGCAGTGCACGCTGCCAACTCATGGCCGCCCCGCTTGCGCTCCAGATCATCGCATGCCCAAACGCATGTCCATGCTCACTCACATGCGAACACGCCCTCCTGGATGTTCCGCTTCTGTTCCAGCACTGCACATCAGGTGAGTCGGGGGTTTCAGGCACAATATGGTAGGCAAGGCGCTAGCGATGAACAGAACGTAGCCTCCCGTCTCCCATCACATGCACACGGGGTACTCACGATCCGTTTCATCGCCATGCTGCTGGTCACCGAGCCTGCAAGCGAGTTTGCGGAGGGAACGTAGGGCTTAGTGAGGCCGTGCCGACAGCCCGCGAACGCCAGCGTCCCGACCTTCGCTTTAGAAACTTCGCGTCCGCTCGCTGCGAGCTGGTTTCGCTCCCTCCACCACTGGAGGTCCCCGTGCCGGTGCCCCGGCTGGAGCCACCGTGGCTCGAGGCTCCGTCGCCACTTTCTGACATCGCCCTCGGAAGTTTCGACTTGAGCCAAACTCCTCCCTAGACTTAAAGTACGTTGAGTCCGCTCATCCAATCCGAGGCAACGAGATGCCTGTCAACCGATAATATATGCACAGTGGGTCGGCAAGGCGACTCGCGCTACCGACATGCGTGAGCGCACTCCAGTTCGAAAGGAGCAATAGTTCCGAGGAATTATTAAAAGAGTCTAGTAAATTATACGTGTGCTGTGTCCAGACTGTTTTGGGTTAGCGCGAGCAAAGGATCCTTCTCATAGGTGTTGACGGGGCAGTCGGACAAAATGTCGCGAGGGCCACTTGCGCCCGACCAGCAGTTTCCCCTCCTGTTATTGTCATTGAGCACAGTTCCAAACGTGCTATAAAATAATCAGCGACACGCGTACACGCCGGCGACTGTCGTGCATTTACGAACTACCCGCTGCTGACCGGGTTGCACTGCAACCGGCGGCAAGCTTTAATCCCTTGTCCGCAAACAGCTCATTGCCGGTAAAACAAAGAACGCTGCAACTCTTCCTTCTGATTTTTGGCATCTAGTTATAACTTCGCACGCATCACTCATGCATCAGAACTTCAGACCGACGAACCGAACTTCAACCGGCGCACTGGTGGTCCAGTGCAGACGCCAAAACTCGGGCTGCGTGCGGGAGGCCCACCACCATACACACACACACATACACCACCGCCACCATTGCCACATTGCCACTGAACACGTCCCTGGTGCATAGCCCTGGAAGCCCCCTGACGGAGGCTGTGGCCAGTTCCGGTAACGCCGCGCTCCGGCAAGGCTCGACATGGCCGGCGGAAGGCAGCCGTGGCGCCGGCGCTACCCGAGCCACTGCCGGCGGCGGCCGTGCCGCCTGCGCTCCCACCGCCGCCGCCGCTTCTGCCAGCACCGCCCCTTCCGCCAGCGCTGCCGCTTCCGCCAGCGCCGCTGCTTCCACTGCCGCCGCCGCTGCCGGCGCCACCGCCGCTCCCGGGGGCGCCACCACTTCCGCCGCCTCCTGGCGGTGCCGGCGGGCCTGCCGCCATATTGGTGGATCCTCAGTCGGCTTTGGGGCGGCGTGGCCCTCAGGAGGCCGACGGCCTCGATGAGTCCCCTGCCGCCAAGCGCGCGGACACCCGCGCCATCGGGGCCGTGGGCTCTGGCCTGCGGGCTGGATTCCTGTTGCCGCCGGCTGGGCGGCGGCCAGCGCCTTCGGTGGCTGGAGCGGACGGCGGCGCTGCTGGGCGTGCGAGCAGCTCCCTGGCTGCAGGAGGCCCGTCTGGCGGTGGTGGCGGCGAGCCTGGCGGTGGTGCTGGGGCGGCGGGCGTGGGCTTGGACGCTGATATGGCTGGTGGCGAGTGCGACTACGGGACCATCCTATCCACAGCGGACGTCGTGGCCTTGCTGGCTGACCACGACGAGGCCCCCAGCCCCGGCATTACCTTTGAGGCGGTCCTGCAACGGGATGCGAGTGATCAATTCGCGGTGTGCTGTCGTGGCACTGGGCGCGCTCTGATCCTGAGGTCCCTCCGTGCGCCTGGGAGCGGGAATGAATGGCAGACGATGGCCCTCCCGTGTGCCCGCGGGACCTGGTGCCGCAGCTGCTAGAGGTCGCGGCGCGCGCGGACGCGGAGCTGGTGCGGGTGCTCTGGGCGGGGCCTTTCTAGTGTGCTGTCCTGGTTTTGTGGCGTGTTCGTGCATGTGCACCTGCGTTGGGTCGTGCGCCGGCGGTTGTTCCTGTGCGGTAGCTGTTCTGCTTTGTTGTGGAGGTCGGTTGGCTGCTGCCTGTGTGCCCCGGTTTGCGTGGGGCCCGTGCCCCGGTTTGCTGCGGGTGGGGGCGTGTGTGGCTGCGGGTGGTCGTGCGCCTGCTGTGATACCCGTGTAGTCGCTTCGGACTGCTTTGTTGCTGGGTCAGGTCGCGCGGCCGCTTTGTTCAGCATGCAGGCGTGGCGGTCGGGTAGCTGCTGCCTGTGTTCCCTGGCCTGCTTGGGACCCGGGGCTCGGTTTGCAGTATTTTGGTGCGGGGACACTGCGCGCTGATGTGCGTGTGTGCCTGTGGTGTTTTCCGTTCTCGAGGCGGTTTGGGCTTGGTGCTGGGTGTCCGTGCTTCTCCTTCTTTTCTGGCGTCTGTTTCTTGCTCTGTCCTGTTTGGTGGTTGCTTCGCCTTTTTAGGGGCCTGCCCTTGCCTTGCCCCGGAGGGACGCCCTTGGGTTTCGGTGGCTTGTGCGGTTGTCCCTGGTGTTCTGCTTGCTCGCGTTGCAGGTTGTGTGCCGGTGTGGTGCTGTGTCTTCCCCTTCCTTCTCCTTTGTAACAACTCTCTCAGAAAGAACGCGGCCACCGTCTCAAGCATCATCGTCCCAGCACTCCTCTGAGCCACTCTAAGCGGGCCTGCACGCAGTCGCCTCATATCCGTGGAGCTTGCACTAACAGTCAGTCCGCCGTTGCAGCCGTTCACTGACACCCGCACCATCAGAAGTGAACACAGGTCTGCTGCTTGCGCGGCTGTACCTACATGTCCTGCACGCCGGCCGATGCTACCATCAGAGCTTGCTTGCACGAGAGCCACAGGGCCAGGCCCACAGAGCCGACATACTAGTGTAAGCTTAACTTGAAGGCGTCTGACATTCGGTCCTCACCTTTGCTCAGCTTGCTCGGCTTGCGCCCTGCTGCCCTTTGCCGCTTGAGGCACGCAACGCGAGTCGCACCAGCAGGCAGGGGGAAACCCTGACTCTGCCAGCTTGCCGGCACCCCTTTCATTGTTGCAACGCTAGCACCTAATGAAATGGTACGTAAGGAGCTCATTCTACGTGTTGTCGAGCGCTCCAGCGCTAGCGACTGTGGGTTCCGAATACAAATTGCTTTGATGAATACTGTTGCAGCTAAGCTAAGTTGTCCGTTGCCTTGTTATACGCCTGTGTATTATATTATAATATTTCCAAGGGGTCACTGGAGGTTAGACTGGCGAGCCACACATGCGACGACAGCGTGCGGCGGATGGGGGCGGAATGGTGGAGCCCCAAACGCGTGCGGAATGCCCAAAGGATTAACGCACGCACAGCTGGCGAAAATAATATCGCATCCGCCTTGAAAACCTTTCGCATTGTTTTCGCCGGTCCATTGACGCGTCCATCGGCGGTATTTCCTTCCCATTCTGCTTCACCGGCATGCTTGGAACGCTCGTAGTATCCCTTACTGGGCATTCAAGCAGCTGGAGGACGCGTACCGGTGTTCTGCTTCGGGAAGTTGCCAAGCATGTGGGGACATGCCGCCACAACCAGCGGCGTTGTCGCCCCATTCAACTCTTTTAGCAGTCTTTGTCGCCCAAAGTGCCTTATGACCAGGTGTGGTGGCCAGACTTTGGCCAGACAGGCCCAGAAGCAGCCACAGAAGGGCCAGTTTGGCGGCTTTGGGGCGGTGACCGCACCATTTCCGCATGGATTTTCGCACAGTTCCGCCGATGTGCGAAAGCAAGGTTCTAGGCGAACCTTTTTTTTAAAGACCATGCGGAATAGGCGGACTTTCGCCCCCATTCCTGACGCTGCGTGCCGAACCCCACCGGCGCCTGTTATGTCAGGGCCTCCGGACAGTCATGCACAGGCACAAGAATCAGAGCTGACGCCACCTGAAAGAACAATCAGCTTGCTTACTTTTGCAACCCATGCATCGTGCTCGCTCAGCACTCGCCGCTCCGCTGCCCCAGGCCCCATTGGCACGTATCGGCATGTGCCCTGCCCAGACCCCCGGCCCCCGAACGCATCCCGCTGCCCAAAGCTTCTTCAACACTCCTTACTATATCCGTGGTATGCGAAGGGTCCGTGACGGGATCCCGCTCGTGGGCGTTCGCGCCTGGGGCACCGGGCACCGTCGCAGCAGTTCGAGTCCCCGCGCCGATCCCGCCCGATCCCGCCCATTCGGCCCACCGTCGCCAGTTCTGCCAATGGACCAATGTAACTGTGTCTGATATAGCTCTGAACTCGCGTACCTGTGCTTGTATTCATCCAAAGGCCAAGCTAGTTCTCGTCGTGAGAGATCTGCACCATTTCACAAAAATCGTTTGCAGTTCGCACTGCCACCAGAAGAATCCAGTACATTTAAGCTTGTGGAGCTAAGATGGCGGAGTCGCAGGTAGGCATCGCCGTGGTGCAGCAGCAGCTGCAGATTGTCGCGTTCGCGTAAGGCCGAACTGGGAAGGCTGGCCGAAAATTCGGCTGGAGTGTGTTTGCACTGCTGTGTTACCTAATAAAACATGTTTGCAAAGATTGGGAGGATGTGCGACACACCTGACCGGACTCCTCGGCACCCCAGCCATGCCTCAAGCTCCCGCACCCCAGTCGCCCTGCTGCCTTGTAACATTTGCTTGGCCACGCCACTTCCTCACGCAGTACTCTTTCTCGCTGACTACATTCAGCCCCAGCGGCAAGCTGGTGCAGATTGAGTATGCGCTGAACGCTGTGGCCGCGGGCGCCACCTCTCTCGGGATTAGCGCCACTGACGGCGTGGTCATTGCGACTGAGAAGAAGCTGCCCTCTGCTCTAGTCGACGAGACGACGGTACAAAAGATCATGACAATCACACCGCAGATCGGTGTGGTGTACAGCGGGATGGGGCCGGATTTCCGCGTGCTGGTGCGCCGCGCGCGCAAGACTGCGCAGGCGTACTTCCAGACCTACAAGGAGCACATCCCGGTGGCACAGCTCGTGCGTGAGACGGCGGCTGTGATGCAGGAGTTCACACGTGAGTGGGGCACCTTGAATGTGCAGGGCCCAATGATGGACACGGACGATGCCTGAACCCGATTAGTGCCAAGAGCGTTGCTTATCAAACACAGCTTAACGGGGTGGCTGGCGGCTGCTGTGCCCTGTAAGGTCCACATTGCTGGGCCGCACTTGGCACATAATGACATTCTATGGGCTGGCTCCTTCGTGCGGGCACCAGAAGCATGTGGAAGGTAGCACAGCAGCATGTTGCCGACAGGGCTGCCATGCGTCCAATACCGGAAGTAGCCATGCAGCCCGTCGGCTCGGGCGCGCCCCTACCGATTGCTGGGTTGCAGCCAGTTTCGTCACGCATCAATCCTCATGTCCCCTGCGCTCGCTGCAGAGACGGGTGGCGTGCGCCCCTTCGGTGTGTCGCTGCTGATGGCGGGCTACGACGATAACGGGCCGCAGCTGTACCAGATCGACCCCAGCGGCTCCTACTTTGCCTGGAAGGCCTCGGCCATTGGCAAGAACATGACCAACGCCAAGGCCTTCCTGGAGAAGCGCTACAGCGACGAGGTGAGCCGGCATGGCGGGTGGAGGAATGTGCACTGCAGGGGGTTGACGGGGTCAGTGGTCAGGGAGCAATCGTCTTAGATGCCACATCCAGCGTGCTCGACAGCGTGCCACCCGTTCGGGTCATTTGCATGACCACGTCAGCAACTACCGCCCTGACTGACTTGCGTGTGCCCCCGGACATTTCCTCTCCGCCCTGCAGGTGGGCATTGAGGACGCGGTGCACACGGCGCTGCTGACGCTCAAGGAAGGCTTCGAGGGGCAATTGAGTGGCTCCAACATCGAGGTCGGCATCATCGGGCCAGACAAGACTTTCAAGGTGAGCGCATCGGATGCCGGGCGGCGTAAAGGTGGATGGTTTTGGGAATGGACGACGCGTTTGGCGCTCAGCCTTGAATCCTTCGCGCATGCAAAATGTTTCCTGTACTCTGGGCTCGCTTCGTAGGGGTCCCGCATCGACTAACTAGCGCCCTGCGAATGCCGCCCTCCAGGTGCTGAGCGAGGCGGAGGTCAGCGACTACCTTCAGGAGGTGGAGTAACGCGGTTGGACATGAGAGGGGTTTCGGTGGGGTCAGCAGCAATGGCAATGGCAGCAGTGACAATGGGACTGGGAGGCATATGAAGGGTGCGCAAGCGAGTTTGGACATGTAGCGATTGGCGGTAACCGAGGCAGTGTGGTAGCCGTGCAGCAACCGGAGGATTAGAGTTGCATGGCGTCCGGAGTGTCGGCATGTGTTGCAGCACAGGTGGTGGGATGGACTGTAGTGATGGTAGGAAGGTCGAAGCATGCGAACGTGGCACGTCCTCCATCGGCCTTTACGCACCACATCTCGCTCATGTGTTGGCTTAGGGGGCCCACTGCGAGTACGGGTGGTTTGCGTGCGTGCCTGTGCGGACGATAGCGGCCATTCCGTGATGCCAGCGCGGGCCAGGCCCGCTTACCTGTGCAATGACAAATAGTGATGCCGTCTGATGATACACTTACACCGGACCCGAGTATACATACTACACCACCGTGGTGGCTTGCCATGCATACCACACCACCGTGATGGCTTGCCAGAGGTAGCCAATGTTGAAGCATGAAGTACATTCTGTAATACAAAGTGTGGGGCCATTGTGTTAATGCGGCTTTGGCCGTCGGATTCTGGGGGCCGCAGATGCAAACTAAGGTACAGACATGAAAACCCAAGCACGTTGAGAGGGACCAGGAAGACGAGTAGAGGGTGGAGTGCGGGGAGCCGTAAGGCAAGGGCGCCTGCACTAGTTTAGTTGGCCAAAACACGGCAGATTGGCGACCGACCAGGACCGACCCCATTCCCCAGATTGGCCGTGTCGGCCAAGTTTCCCACCACCCGGAACAGACATGAAGACCCAAGTGCTTTGAGGGGGACCAGGAAGGCGAGTAGAGGGTGGGGATAGTTTATTCCAATCCCAAGGGGTTGGGCGGCCGGCGGGGACAGTCTGAGGCCGAATGCTTCAAAACTACCTCATCTCCCGGACAAAGCCGGGGTCGGTTTGTCCAGGCACCGCCCGCCATGTGTCCAGCGCGTCCCGCTGTCGGGCACAACCACAGCCGGCAACAAACTAAGCAGCAGTAAATACCACACCGTGCTACGCTATGCCTGCTAGCAAAGACCGCAAACCAGACACCGGCAGGTCTCAACCTGCGCGCCGGCGCCGCTTCTCGGGCGGGGCCACGCTGTCCACCTCCACATGGCCTTGTCCTGCCCCCCCCCTGCTACGCACATGCACGCCGCCACTGCTGGGCCCAGGCCCTGCGCCATTGCCGCGGCCGCCAGGACCAGCATCGCCGCCGGCGCCGCTGCCGCAGTCGCCAGGCCCTGCGCTGCCGTCGGGCCCTGCGCCGCTGCCGAAGCTGCCAGGCCCTGCGCCACCGCCGCAGCCGCCATGGCCAGCGCCGCTGCCGCCGCCGTCGCCGCCGCCAGGCCCTGCGCCGCGTCTGCACTCACGAGCCCCTACCTGAGCCCGCGCCGCCACCATTGGGACCGGTGCCGCCGCCGTCACGTCGCTACCACCAGGCCCGGGGCCATCACCGTCAGGCCCGGGGCTATCAACAATCAGGCCCCGCGCCACCGCCACCAGGTCCGGGCTGCCTGCGCTGCCAGGAGCGAGGCCGCTTCCTGCTGCAACTTGTTCAGATCCATGTCAAGTTCGGTGCGTCCTCACCCAGGCACACACCGACACATGGTGCCGTGGGGGTGTGTTACTTGGGGGCTTCGCCCCTGGGATGCACAGAGAGCTCGGGGCCTTAGCCTGTGTGTGCAATCTGTGGTCGGCGTTCAAATGTATGAACTCATGAACGTATTGGCTCATCCGCCGCGTGAAAACCACGAGGCTACAGTGCCCTGGCGTGCCAAGCAGTGTCAAATGCCCAGCAGGTGCTGTGGGTTACCCCTCTGTTGCCCTTCACAATCGCACTTGTCGTTAGCCTCCACGCTGTCTTCTTGCTGCCTTCAATCCTGCCTCTCTCTGGACTGCATCGCGCGAGTGGCACTGGTCAGGGACGCGGGCGCGAGAGGTAAGCCCACCTGCCCGATTTGTACGATGGCGCTGCCGAGCAGACGCAGCCATGTATGCCGTACATGCGTCCACAAGCTATGGAGCGCGCCCTAAACAGATGCCGGCTCAAGCAGAGCCAACGGCTGCTGTTGCAGTGTCGCCCGTCGCCTCCACGCAGCCACGAGCCCAGCACGCACAAGCCTGTCTCTCTGCTCACTTTCGCCCGGCCCTTGCTCGCACGCTGTTCGCATATCAGCGAGACTGAGCGACATCAGCACCTAACTTGTGGACCCAGCTAGATCGCATGCAGGTGGGTTGCAGCCCGGGCTGTGGTTACACCCCGCGTGGCGTGGAGTCAGGCAGTCAGTCTCACCCCGCACACCCGACCTACAACCCTTTACGGGGTCAACCCCAAGAGGTCAACCCCACAAGTACCAGCCACCAACTGATGCCAACTCAACATGGCACATAATGCAAACCGCCTGACGTGCACGCGTGTGCATGCGGAGGGGAGCGCTCAGGGAGCGTGACAGTTTGAAGGGGAGAAGCGGTCAGCGGTTCTGTGAGAACCTCCATTTTTCGCGGAGCTGTTGGCCGTAAAAATATCTGAGCCCCGAAACGCCGCCCTTCAAAAGTGACAAGCAGCAAAGCTCCGTATCTAACGGCTGTTGAAACAGAATTGTGGCAGCTCCAGCGCCCCATCTCCGCGTCTCACTCCTTGCACCTTGGTCTCATTGTCTACGCGCATTCCGCTCACTGTAATTGATATTGCTCCCGCCAAATTATTTTTACCTGAGTTCTTGTGAACAACGGCTATCGAGCTTGCGGAAACGCACAAACCTGCTCGCGCTCTGAGCGCTCTAGGAACGCTTTTGCCTTATCGACTGCACTAGGAACGCTTTAATTATCGACTGCATTATCTAGCATCCATTCTGAACCTGCAACGAGCCATGGACTAGTTTACACGCCTCGGCCCCGGCGCCTGGCCATGTTTTCGTGTCGCAAGGGGCTACAGCCCCCTTGCTTGCTGCCTGCTGCGCTGCTGGCTGTGCTGCTGCTCCTGGGCAGCGCCGAGGGCCAGTCAGAGTCGCCGGCTCTCAGCCTGGCGTCCGTTCCAGCATGGGACGACCCCTCAGTAGCGTTGATTTCTACTGGTTTGGAGCTGGCGGACGCTCTCGCTAATCCCAATAAAACCTGGGCGATTCTCACGAAGGACGTCGTCGTCACCGACTCTGACTTCTCAGCCTATGCCCAGCCTATACCTCGCATATCAAATTTTACTATCACTGGCAATCAGACGTTGAACCAGGCCTCATACCCTGTCCTCGGTCTGGGCTTCGTCAAGGCAAAGGTGCGCCAATCCGTCTTTTACAGCTTATTGGCACAGTCTACGGTCTAGCACCGCAGGGAGGTCTGGCGGAGGACGGGCGCTTGGGAAACACTTGTGATGCGTCGTGGCGTCGGTCGCGTGACGGGGCCACGGTCTACTAGTATGCCTGCTACACACCATAGCCATCATAGTCATTCTATCCGCAACTGAAAACTGCCAGGCCGAGCGCCGGCACTGAGAGGCGCTCGCGTGGCTCTCACTCCTGTCGGGGCCCCCTGCCTCGGCGCCCACTCACGCAATTCCTGTTTCCCCGTTCCCCTTCCTAGATTCGCCTGGAGAATGCCACTGCACTGATCCTCCAGTATGTGGTGCTGCGCGACTTCCGCGCGACGCCGCTGGGGCAGTCGCCCGGCTTCGACTTGGTGGCCTCTTCCACAACGGAGGCGGGCGCTATGGTGCTTATGCAGGAGTCAGTGATGATGCTCCGTGAGTGGTGGGGAGGGTAGTGATAGTGGTACGGGTGATGGGATGGATGAGGGGAGGCAATGGACTGCCGTACATTTCAGTGGGATCCAACACGTGTTCACCCCGCTTTTGCGCACTCGCTGCGCAGGCATCTGTGTCCCCCGGAATATTCAGGGCGAGATCATGTCGTCTATACCACGGCCGCCCGGATTACCGGGCACCCAGATATCCCTTTATAACAAGACACAGGTGGGTGCAGCCGCTGGCTGGCTTGGGCCAAGTCCGTTGCGTGTTCCTTGCACGTATCAAACGGCGGGGTCTTGCCATTTGATGTACCCTTACCCGCCATGAACGCACAAGTCCGCCCTGCACCCTTCACACCCACCATGTTTGCCGCTATTCAACGAACAGGCGGGCTGCACAAACAACACTGCTGCCGCGCCTGTGCTGCGCTGCTGGCCCGATTTGGGCGAGTATGTGGACGTGGCGGTGGCGGGTTTCGACATCGATGCGTTTGGGCGCGCCACAGCAACGCGGTACACGCTGTACATGGTCCATGTGCCATACCTGTGCGAGCGGCAGATGACGGACGAGTGTGTGGCGGCTCTGGGGCCGCTGGGCTGCTTCCTTTACATGTGAGTACAGACGTATGGAGCCCGCCACAGCTGTTGTCTGGCTGTGATCGACATGACTGGGATTGACGGATTCAATCGAACAATCCATCATTTTCAACAGGTTTCCCCGAACGCCCATCAACACACCGCCGACAGCGTCACCAGCACCGTCAGCGCCAAAGCCTGTATCACCAACACCGGCGCCGAACAGCTCTAACACAGCCTTGCCTGCAATCATTGCTGGAGTCGTCGGCGGTAAGAGCTGCATGGGCGAAATACTCGGTCTGGGCATTGCTATGGTGACTGGCAGCTTCTCCATTCAACAGCCCTTAACTGCCAGATGCAACTCTGCAGGTGTGGTTCTCGTTTCAGTCGTTGGACTTGGCGCATGGCTAATAGTGCGTCGTAAGCGCCAACGACAGGAGGCTGAGAGGAAAGCGGCGTATGAAGAAGCAAAGTAAGTGCACGTGTAACCTGTTGCTTAGTATTGCAACCTAGCAAGTCAACGGCTAACCTATCTGCACGGTACATACCACGTCTGGCCTTCTTTTCTGTTCTCTTTTCAGGGTGAAAGCAGCGCAGGTGGAGGCAGAGGCGAAAGCTAAGGCCCAGGCAAACGGCAAGTTCCCTGGACCGGGCGGCTCAGGCCCCGCAGGTGGATCACCGCCAGTCAGCACTGGCGGCCCGCCGTCTTCCAATGCGGCGGCCAAAGTAGCGGCCGGTGGCACCGGCTCGGGTGCAGGCTCGCTGCCGCCAAACCAGCAGTCCGCCGGGCGCAATATCATCCTGCCCAGTGGCGTAGGCACATGCGTCCTGAGCAGCACAGGTGGGTCGCGCTCAGCTGCCAACGTCACAGGTTCAGGGTATTTGCACAATTTGTTTGCACCTGATGGCGGCCTTATCGTTGAACCTTACCCACTTCTGTTCAACCGCAGCGGACGTGGACGCCAGCAGCCCCCTGGTCATTGTGACGCCGTTCACGCCGCACCGTTCGGACCTTAAGCTCGACGTGCAATGCGATACAGAGGTCAAGCTTCTGCCCGTCATCCGTGGCAAGGTGCGTTTACAAATATGAGGGCGGCCCGGACTTGCATTGTGTGTAACGGTGGTGGCGCTCATGCCATGACCTGACTCCTGTACATTGACGTGTCAGCTGTGCATGCTGTGTGCAGGGAAGCTACGGCCGCGTGGTTGAGGGTCTGTACGGCGGACAGCGCGTGGCGGTGAAGCTGGTCGTGGATGTGGACGAGTGGAGTGGGCCGACCGATTCGCTGGTCAGCAGCTTTGCTCAGGAAGTCGAGGTCCTGGGAAGGTAGGGCGCATGAGCTGTTCGTGGCATTTGTTTCCACGTTTTGGCGTGTTTCCCATGTCTGGAGTGCATGGTTCCCGCATGCACTCGCTGTACCAATCACGTAGAAGTCTGCACGTTCTCCTTCGCGCAGATGCCAGCACCCGAACATTGTGCGGCTGCTTGCCGCTTGCCTAAAGCCGCCCAGGTGAGCGTGCGTGCGTGCGTGTTCGATGCCTTGAAGCATCTCGCGCTTTTTTGGTGCGGGGCATCTCAAATTCTTTGGCTTGCCGCTGTCGCAATCACCATCGTTTCCTAACCGTCATTCCCTGTCCCACAGGCTATGCCTGGTGATGGAGCTGATGGACACGTCGCTGGAGCGACTGGTGCACGGCAAGCCAGGCGAGCTGCTACCACTGCCCACGGTGCTACACGTCGCCGCCGACATCGCGCGAGGCTTGGCGTACTTGCACCCCACCATTGTGCATCGCGACCGTGAGTGTTTTCAAAATCCGTCCTTGATGTCACTTAACTTTGCCACGCGGGCATGTGCGTGCCTGATTCAGTTGCATGTCGCTGCCTTTACTGGAATAGCACTGGAAGTTATGTAGCCATGTGCGTCAAGCGTTCAGTTCCTTGCGTTTCTGGCTGCAGTGAAGCCCGGTAACGTGTTGCTGTCCAACACGGAGTGCATGCGACCAATCGCCAAGCTGACGGTGGGTGCTGTGTTATGCGTTGAAGTGGAGCGGTATCAATTTGCTCTCGCCGTCAACCCGTGCCGTCAGCCACTACCATGCGGCATACTTTTCATACATCAAATTGATATATGTTGCATTCGTGCGTAGGATTTTGGACTGTCGCGGCTCCGCAGCACCGTGCTTGTGACGCGCCACCCGGAGGCTGGCACGCCCGCATACATGGTGAGCTGCTCACGGTCAAGTGTACACGCCAATGCACTCCACCCGGGTGACGAGATGCTCTGGAACGGCATGGGCGCGGATGTTGACATGCTTGGCTGCTTGATTGCTGCAGGCTCCCGAGGCGTTCGATGCGAGCAATTACGTCATCACGCACAAGGCAGACATCTATGCACTAGGTGACTTTCATGGGCACAACTTCATGGGCCAGTGGTGCTGATCGGGTGTCCCTGCGAAACTGCAGAGCTGGTGTTCCATGTGGCATATGCAACGTCTAGACATGTGTCCGGCCTGACTTGCACGCTTTGTTTAAACAGGTGTAATCCTGTGGGAGATGCTCACCGGTAGCGTGCCGTGGGAGGGCTGCAGCATGGTGGCCATCGCGTACTCGATCACGGTGCGCCACCACCGCCTGCCGCTGAGCAAGCTGGACGCCAACCGGTGTCCACCCAAGCTGCGAAAGCTCATCCACCAGTGCTGGGACCCCGACCCGCAACGCCGCCCCGCGGCTGCGGAGCTGGTCAAGCAACTGACGCTGGTGCTGCAGGTGAGCTTGACAAGCGGAATTGGGTGCATGGATGGTGTGGACTAGCGGCTGTAGGACCTGCCTTGTATCCTCTTTTGCTAACCGTCCTCTGTATGTCTGCCCACTTACAGCTTGTCCAAGGAGAGCAGGACGCGCCTATCTCGGCAGGGTCGCTTGGGAGGCCAGGCGCCATCGGCGGCCAGATGGGGAGCGGGGGAGGGCAGGGGTTCCAGGCAGGTGGCAAGGCCCCCGGGCGAATGGGCAGCGGTGGAGGCCCTAACGCTGGGCAGGGACCGGCTCGGAGTGGCAGCGGCGGCCCAGGGACGGATGGATCGTCTATTTCCTCAGCCCAGGCAGGGAGCTCCCGCACGTCCGGCAAGGGAGTACCCGGCCAGCACGGGCCCAACATGGTCATGCCGAGCCCCGCTGCGGCATTGCAGGCACAGGCGCAAGTCCAGATGCAGGCGCAGGCCCAGGCCCAGCAGCAGGCGCAGGCCCAGCAGCAGGCGCAGGCTCAGCAGCAGGCGCAGGCTCAAGCTCATTCACAGGCTCAGCAGCAGGCGCAGGCTCTGCAGGGCCAGCCAGCGCAGCAGGTCACAGGCGGCTCACGTGAGGTTCCTCAGTCCGGGCCTGCTGGACCAGCATCGGCAGGAGGCGCGAATTCGCCTGGCGCAGGCAGCGGAACTCCTGTCAAGCCCGGTGCGGCCACAGACGCAGCCCTAGTATAAGATCTGAGGATGTTTTCGTTTTTGTTCTGCACGATTGTGGATGCGGGGGTGGCGCAGCGGCCGTCATGGTCGCCGTGCAATCAATGCTCAGGTGCCGACAGGCAATGCATTGTAGGTGGTGGACTCGAAGGTGCATGACGGCATGGCAATACTGACCTACTCGAAGCAGGCGCGCACGTGGGGTCGTCGTGATGGAATGTTGCCTGCACTGTGGTACCGAAACACTTTTCCTGGTTCGTTCTTGGTTCTGATGCTGGGCAGCGGTGGTAGTTTTCTTATACATGTCTGGACGTGACTGGACGCATGGCCGTGCCTGTACGAATCGACCCCGGCTATGTCCGGGAGGTGAGGTAGACGCTTGCGGCCTCAGACTGGAGACGTGGCGTGGGCTCAAGCCACTCCTCCATTGCGAGGCAAACCACCATCTCAAAACTGACAGCTGGACGTGGCTAGACGCATGGCAGGCCGTACCTGTACAAAATGACCCCGGCTATGTCTGGGAGATGACATGATGCTTGCGGCCGCAGATTGGCGACGTGGCGTGGGCTCAGCCCACTTTTCCCTTGCGAGAGAAAACCACCTTTCTTGTCTCAAACATAGCCTATTATTTCATTGCGCATGTGCCACGTGTTAAGCACACGGGAATGAACGATCATTAGGACGTGGGGCAATGCGTGTGCTTGCGGCAGTGCGTGTGCTTGTGGCAATTCGTGTAAAGAATTGGAATTTGTAGCGTTTCGGCTGGAGATCAAGCTTTTTTTTGAGGAACCATCCTTACAGGATTGAACGGAAGCAGACGCGCTGCCCCCCAACTGCTGGGCACGAGGACCCGACGCAGCCTGGCCCCAGAGACCAGAACCCCGACAGGGCAAGAAGAAAGGAGAAGAGAAGAAAGCTGAAAGGAAAAAACCCGAACAACACCAACGACCACCCACCACCACCCCACCCCACCCTACCCCGACCCGGCAGACAGAGCAGGAGGCTGGCCCCCCCGCCCCCTGGGAGGGGTTTCTTAAAAAACCCGCCAGACCTAACCCGAGCACCAACCTACAACAAAGCCTGACCGCAAGAAACACCACCACCGCAGAGGGGTCCGGTGACGGCGCCCTCAGTGATGCCGAGCTGATGGCAGCGCTGGCTGGCTCCGCCAATGGTAAAGCGCCTGGGTCGGACGGGGTCCCGTACGAGGTGTACAAGGTTTTCTGGGCGCTGGTGGGTCCGCGCCGTGTGCTGCTGCTGCCGCTGCCTTTGCTGCCGCTGCAGACGCCCACGATGGCGGTGAAATGGCGGCGGCGCTGCCCGCCTCCTGGCGGGAGGGCATCATCACCCTCATCTACAAGGGCAAAAGCCTGGACCGCGCCGAGCTGGCGTCCTACCGGCCCATCACGCTGCTCAACTGCGACTTCAAGATGGTGTCCAAGGCCGTCAGCGCCCGCCTGCAGCCCGCCCTGGATGCAGTTGTGGATGAGCTGCAGACCGCGTTCATCACCGGCCGCTGGATTGGAGACAACGCGCTGTACCTCCAAGGCCTTTTTTTTGAGGAATCATCCTTACAAAGTTGAACAGGGGCAGACGCGCTGCCCCCCTGCTGCCTGAAAGCAGCCTGGTCCCCGAGACCAGAACCCTGACAGGGCCTGATCGAATGGATGCGCCTGGACGTGGGCGCGGACGGCATGCCACGGCAGGGTGGTGCGCTTTACTTTTTTTTTTGAGGAATCATCCTTACAAGGTTGAACAGGGGCAGACGCGCTGCCCCCCTGCTGCCTAAAGGCAGCCTGGTCCCCGAGACCAGAACCCTGACAGGGCAAGAAGAGAAGAAAAGAGAAGAAAACAGAAAGCAAACACCTCGAAACCGCCAACAACCACCCCCGCCCATCCCACCTCACCCCACCCCGACCCGGCAGACAGAGCAGGAGGCTGGCCCCCCCGCCCCCCGGGAGGGGTTGCACAAAAACACCGCCAGACCTAACCCAAGCACCAACCTACACCACAGCCTAACCGCAAGAACCACCACCACCGCGCGCCAGGAAAGGAAACACCAGCGCTACGCACACGCCCCGCCCAAACCCACCCCACCCCCACAAGTCGGTTGCTGAAGCAACACCCCAGGAGAACCGGCAGAGGAGACACAAGCAGAAAACTAAACGGGCCAGGCGTGGCGCTGACTAAGCGGGCTCCAGCCCGCTGCAAGACGCGCTGAGCAGGAAATCCCACAGCCGCCCAGGCGCTGCGACGCCAGCCAGAGCTAAAACACATGGGCGCCAGATAAGCTGATGACGATAAACGCCACGCCAGCGCCTGGAACGAGCCGCCGCCTAAAAGGAAACCTAGGGGGCCTGCACAGGTGATGCAAGCGTCAGCCGCAAGTTCAACTTCGGTGACCCACCCTGAACCTCCTCCACTTCACAAAGCGCGCCACCCGCCGTCCAGATGGCAACAAAGTGCTCCAGCTTAGCCGCCTTGAGCTGTGCGGTGAGAAGCTGAGTGGGCAGAGCCGACAGGGTTTCAGGGGTTAGCGTGGCGGCAGTGAAACGCAGCTGCATCACCCTGCGCAGCTCGCTGACCACCTCCCGAACCACATGCTCCGACGTCTGCTTAGCAGGCTCGCGGGACCAGTACGCACACCAGACGGCGTACAAGAAGGTGGCCCGCAAAGTGCTCCACAGCAGCGCGCCCGCCCCCCGCGGGCCTGAGGCCCACATACCCATGCGGTCCCCCAGCATGAAGCCCACGTCCGTCACTGGCGGCGCCGCTGCCTGGGGCGCAACGCAGGCCCACAGCTGCTGCAGCCACGTCCTCGCCTGCGCATAAGCTGGACACTCCAGGAAGATTTTTTTTTTTTGAGGAAGATGTGCGTTAGGCTGGCCCACGCCCGCGGGCCAGGTGGCCCGCAGGCGGGGTGAGGACAGTGCGCCCCCAACCCCCCGCACCCCGTGGTCACCCGTGGCCGAATGCCCTTGCCCGCCCTGTACAGCCCGCAAGGCAGGTAAGCATGTTGCAGCCGGTACACCAGCACCTTTGCCCCCCGACTGGCGTGGCTGTCCCACAGCCTCCGCCACGTACCCCGCAGAAGGGACGCATCTGGGGGCGGCATGCGAGGGTCGCCCTCCACCGCCGCCGCTGCTGCCGCCGCCGCCGTGGCAGGCCCCGTGCTAGGTCCCGCCCCGCCCGCCGCCTGCTCCTGCAGCCGCGCGGACCGCCGCGGCCCCTCACCCGACTGCTGGGACGGGGACGCATACGACTGCAGTTCTCTCGCCGGCGTGTTCTGCAGCCCGGCTGCCGCGGAGGTGCGGTGGAGCCAGGGGTCCAGAGCCACCGGGTTATTGTGGAAGTGCTGCGCCGCCGTGGTGGTCAGCTGCGCCGCTGCACGCTGCCACTCCGCCTCCCGCTGCGCCAGCCGCGACTGTGCCGCCGGCTGGGTCCCCGAACCCCCCGCCTGCTGAGCTGGCGCCGGGCACGGCATGGCTGCGGGGCGGGCCGGAGCCGGAGGTGCGGCCGGGTTGGCCGCGGTGATGGCCCGCCGCACGTCCCGCACCGTGTAGTCTGCCAAGCTGACACCCGCAATCCGGCAGTGCTCCGGGTGCACCACCACCCCAGCCTCCGGCGCCAGGAAGTACGGCGCCCGAGGCCACGCCCCCGCCCGTTCCCCTGGTGATGCTGCATCGTACGCCGCCCGCTCTTCAAAGGTCCAGCTACAGGTGCCGCGGCTTGCGATGCTGCAGCACACAGGCAGGCTGCCACGCCCCATCCACCGCCGGGGGCAGCACGCCTGGCCCAGGCTCCAAGAGCCGCCCCGTGTAGTGGACGTAGGACACAGCCCCCACAGCGTTAGCCACCCACAGCTGGTCCAGGCTAACCCGCCACTGTGGCGGCGCCGCTGGCGGCTGAGTGGCTGGCTGCGGCGGATGCTGTTCCACACCCGCGCTCCGCACGTGGCCGACCGCGGCCGCCAGCCGGGCAGGCAGCCCCGCTGGCGCCGGCGCGTCGCTGTACACCCACGCCCACGTGGTGGCGGAGTCCGGGCGCACATGGGTAAGCAGCGCCCGGGTGAGCATCTTCCAGGGTTGCCGGCCTGGCTGGGCAAGGAGGGCGAAAGTCTTAGCTTGCAGGGCAGACAGGAACGCAGGCAGGTCGACGTGGTTGACACCCCCATCCTTGTACGGCAGACATGCCGGTTCCCGCTTTGGCAGCAGGAGCGGGTTCCCGTGCGACACCAGGCTGGCGTCCTCAGCGTGCATGGAGCGCGCAGCAAAGTGGTCGACCAGGTCGGTGAGTTCCTTCAGCTGCGCAGGCGACGGGTTGAGGAAGCTTTTTTTTTTTTGAGGAATCATCCTTACAAGGTTGAACAGGGGCAGACGCGCTGCCCCCCTGCTGCCTGAAAGCAGCCTGGTCCCCGAGACCAGAACCCTGACAGGGCAAGAAGAGAAGAAAAGAGAAGAAAACAGAAAGCAAACACCTCGAAACCGCCACCAACCACCCCCATCCATCCCATCCCACCCCACCCCGACCCGGCAGACAGAGCAGGAGGCTGGCCCCCCCGCCCCCCGGGAGGGGTTGCACAAAAACACCGCCAGACCTAACCCAAGCACCAACCTACACCACAGCCTAACCGCAAGAACCACCACCGCCGCGCGCCAGAAAAGGAAACACCAGCGCTACGCACTCGCCCCGCCCAAACCCACCCCACCCCAACAAGTCGGTTGCTGAAGCAACACCCCAGGAGAACCGGCAGAGGAGACACAAGCAGAAAACTAAACGGGCCAGATGTGGCGCTGACTAAGCGGGCTCCAGTCCGGTGCAAGACGCGCTGTGCAGGAAGTCCCACAGCCGCCCAGGCGCTGCCACTCCAGCCAGAGCTAGTACTCATGGGCGCCAGACAAGCTGATGACGATAATACGCCACGCCAGCGCCTGGAAAGAACCGCCGCCCAAAAAGAAACCTAGGGGGCCTGCACAGGTGAAGCTGAAGTGGTAGGCCAGCTTCGCCGCCAGCACCTGCTTCGCAATGTGCACACGGCCAACGAGAGTCAGAGACAGGGCAGCCCACAGACGCGCCACAAACGCCATGCCGCGAGCCCGCCGGGTGTACAAGTCAGCTGCAGCCGCATCAGAGTCCCACGATTCCTCAAAAAAAAAAAAACGACAGGGGCACACCCAGGTGCGTCACGGCGCCAGTGGTAAACGGCACCCCCGTGTGTGGGCAAGGGCCCGTCAGGTGCGCAAACCTGCCAAGGCCCATGGCCTTGCTCTTGTCCGGATGGACACGGGCGTTGGACGCGCGGCAGAACAGCTGTACTGCTGCCATCAGGACCGGCCCGTCCACCGCCGGGTCGCGCGCCGTGAGGGTCGTCAGCGTGGTGGGCAGCAGGTGGCGCCTGCTCGCCGCTGGGTAACAGGGGCGTGCGCAGTGCCCCTTGCTCTTCTTGGACATTGATAAGGCGTATGACCGGGTGCACCGGCAGTGGCTGTATGCGTCCGCGGAGGGACTTGGGTTTGGGCCGCGCATGCTGCGCTGGATCCGCCTGCTCACTGCCAACGGCTCTGCCCGCGTGTGTGTGAACGGGATGCTCTCTGACGCCTTCCCAGTGCTGAACGGCTTGCCGCAGGGCAGCACCGCCTCGCCACCCCTGTGGGTCATCCAGATGCAGCCACTGACGTCCTTTCTGCGGCGGCAGGTGGAGCAAGGGGCACTGCGCACGCCCCTGTTACCCAGCAGGCGGGGGGTTCGGGGACCCAGCCGGCGGCACAGTCGCGGCTGGCGGAGCGGGAGGCGGAGTGGCAGCGTGCAGCGGCGCAGCTGACCACCACGGCGGCGCAGCATTTCCACAATAACCCGGTGGCTCTGGACCCCTGGCTCCACCGCACCTCTGCGGCAGCCGGGCAGCAGAACACGCCAGCGAGAGAACGGCAGTCGTATGCGTCCCCGTCCCAGCACTCGGGTGAGGGGCCGCGGCGTTCCGCGCGGCTGCAGGAGCAGGCGGCGGGCGGGGCGGGACCGACCTAGCACTGGGCCTGCCACGGCGGCGGCGGCAGAAGCGGCGGCGGTGGAGGGCGACCCTCGCATGCCGCCCCCGGATGCGTCCCTTCTGCGGGGTACGTGGCGGAGGCTGTGGGACAGCCACGCTAGTCGGGGGGCAAAGGTGCTGGTGTACCGGCTGCAACATGCTTACCTGCCTTGCGGGCTGTACAGGGCGGGCAAGGGCATTCGTCCACGGGTGACCACGGGGTGCGGGGGGTTGGGGGCGCACTGTCCTCACCCCGCCTGCGGGCCACCTGGCCCGCGGGCGTGGGCCAGCCTGACGCACATCTTCCTGGAGTGTCCGGCTTATGCGCAGGCGAGGACGTGGCTGCAGCAGCTGTGGGCCTGCGTTGCGCCCCAGGCAGCGGCGCCGCCAGTGACGGACGCGGGCTTCATGCTGGGGGACCGCATGGGTATGTGGGCCTCAGGCCCGCGGGGGGCGGGAGCGCTGCTGTGGAGCACTTTGCGGGCCACCTTCTTGTACGCCGTCTGGTGTGCGTACTGGTCCCGCGAGCCTGCTAAGCAGACGTCGGAGCATGTGGTTCGGGAGGTGGTCAGCGAGCTGCGCAGGGTGATGCGGCTGCGTTTCACTGCCGCCACGCTAACCCCTGAAACCCTGTCGGCTCTGCCCACTCAGCTGCTCACCGCACAGCTCAAGGCGGCTAAGCTGGAGCATTTTGTTGCCATCTGGACGGCGGGTGGCGCGCTTTGTGAAGTGGAGGAGGTTCAGGGTGGGTCACCGAAGTTGAACTTGCGGCTGACGCTTGCATCACCTGTGCAGGCCCCCTAGGCGGCGGTTCTTTCCAGGCGCTGGCGTGGCGTATTATCGTCATCAGCTTATCTGGCGCCCATGTTTTTTAGCTCTGGCTGGCGTCGCAGCACCTGGGCGGCTGTGGGACTTCCTGCACAGCGCGTCTTGCAGCGGACTGGAGCCCGCTTAGTCAGCGCCACATCTGGCCCGTTTAGTTTTCTGCTTGTGTCTCCTCTG
>NC_057011.1:2706338-2711695 GCF_000002595.2 Chlamydomonas reinhardtii
TGGTCAGCGAGCTGCGCAGGGTGATGCAGCTGCGTTTCACTGCCGCCACGCTAACCCCTGAAACCCTTTTTTTTTTTTGAGGAATCATCCTTACAAGGTTGAACAGGGGCAGACGCGCTGCCCCCCTACTGCCCGAAAGCAGCCTGGTCCCCGAGACCAGAACCCTGACAGGGCAAGAAGAGAAGAAAAGAGAAGAAAAACAGAAAACAAACACCTGGAAAACCGCCACCAACCACCCCCAACCATCCCACCCCACCCCACCCCGACCCGGCAGACAGAGCAGAAGGCTGGCCCCCCCGCCCCCCGGGAGGGGTAGCACAAAAACACCGCCAGACCTAACCCAAGCACCAGCCTACACCACAGCCTAACCGCAAGAACCACCACCACCGCGCGCCAGAAGAGGAAACACCAGCGCTACGCACCCGCCCCGCCCAAAACCCACCTCACCCCCACAAGTCGGTTGCTTAAGCAACACCCCAGGAGAACCGGCAGAGGAGACACAAGCAGAAAACTAAACGGGCCAGATGTGGCGCTGACTAAGCGGGCTCCAGTCCGCTGCAAGACGTGCTGTGCAGGAAGTCCCACAGCCGCCCAGGCGCTGCCACTCCAGCCAGAGCTAGTACTCATGGGCGCCAGACAAGCTGATGACGATAATACGCCACGCCAGTGCCTGGAAAGAAACGCTGCCCAGAAGGAAACCTAGGGGGCCTGCACAGGTGATGCAAGCGTCAGCCGCAAGTTTAACTTCGGTGACCCACCCTGAACCTCCTCCACTTCACAAAGCGCGCCACCCGCCGACCAGATGGCAACAAAGTGCTCCAGCTTAGCCGCCTTGAGCTGTGCGGTGAGAAGCTGTGTGGGCAGAGCCGACAGGGTTTCAGGGGTTAGCGTGGCGGCAGTGAAACGCAGCTGCATCACCCTGCGCAGCTCGCTGACCACCTCCCGAACCACATGCTCCGACGTCTGCTTAGCAGGCTCACGGGACCAGTACGCACACCAGACGGCGTACAAGAAGGTGGCCCGCAAAGTGCTCCACAGCAGCGCGCCCGCCCCCCGCGGGCCTGAGGCCCACATACCCATGCGGTCCCCCAGCATGAAGCCCGCGTCCGTCACTGGCGGCGCCGCTGCCTGGGGCGCAACGCAGGCCCACAGCTGCTGCAGCCACGTCCTCGCCTGCGCATAAACTGGACACTCCAGGAAGATGTGCGTCAGGCTGGCCCACGCCCGCGGGCCAGGTGGCCCGCAGGCGGGGTGAGGACAGTGCGCCCCCAACCCCCCGCACCCCGTGGTCACCCGTGGCCGAATGCCCTTGCCCGCCCTGTACAGCCCGCAAGGCAGGTAAGCATGTTGCAGCCTGTACACCAGCACCTTAGCCCCCCGACTGGCGTGGCTGTCCCACAGCCTCCGCCACGTACCCCGCAGAAGGGACGCATCCGGGGGCGGCATGCACCCTGTCGGCTCTGCCCACTCAGCTTCTCACCGCACAGCTCAAGGCGGCTAAGCTGGAGCACTTTGTTGCCATCTGGTCGGCGGGTGGCGCGCTTTGTGAAGTGGAGGAGGTTCAGGGTGGGTCACCGAAGTTGAACTTGCGGCTGACGCTTGCATCACCTGTGCAGGCCCCCTAGGTTTCCTTTTGGGCGGCGGATCGTTCCAGGCACTGGCGTGGCGTTTATCGTCATCAGCTTATCTGGCGCCCATGTGTTTTAGCTCTGGCTGGCGTCGCAGCGCCTGGGCGGCTGTGGGATTTCCTGCACAGCGCGTCTTGCAGCGGGCTGGAGCCCGCTTAGTCAGCGCCACATCTGGCCCGTTTAGTTTTCTGCTTGTGTCTCCTCTGCCGGTTCTCCTGGGGTGTTGCTTAAGCAACCGACTTGTGGGGGTGGGGTGGGTTTGGGCGGGGGCGAGTGCGTAGCACTGGTGTTTCTTTTTCTGGCGCGCGGTGGTGGTGGTTCTTGCGGTTAGGCTGTGGTGTAGGTTGGTGCTTGGGTTAGGTCTGGCGGTGTTCTTGTGCAACCCCTCCCGGGGGGCGGGGGGGCCAGCCTCCTGCTCTGTCTGCCGGGTCGGGGTGGGGTGGGTGGGGTGGGATGGATGGGGGTGGTTGGTGGCGGTTTCGAGGTGTTTGCTTTCTGTTTTCTTCTCTTTTTCCTGAGACGTGACGGAGCAGCTGGATGACGCCGCGCAGCAGGTGCAGACGGCCTACATGGACTACGTGCTCCTAGACGCCCGCACCCTGCGATCTGCTAAGCGTGGGCCGGTGGACCCCGGCGGGGCCGGTGGGCCCAGCCGCCGGCAACGCCAGCACCGCAGCCGCAGTACCTCCAGCCTCATGAGCCTGGGCAGCGCTCCATTGCGCCCTGGCGGCGCCAGCTCAGGCGCCGCTAGCATGAGTAAGGATGATTCCTCAAAAAAAAAAGCACCAGCAGCGGCGGCGCGCCCCCCAGCCAGGGTGGCGGCCGCCGCGGCAAACGCCACAGCAGCAACAGCAACCGCAACCGCCACGGCGCTGCCGTGGCCGGCGGGGGCTCATAATGCGGCCACCAGTGGGTGCGGCGAACCTTCGGCTGCTGACAGTGAATGTCAACGGCCTGGGCTCGCCGTTCAAGGCGCGGGCGCTGGTCTCGCACCTGCAGCAAGTTGGGGCGGATGTGGCGATGGTGCAGGAGACCCACGCTACTGACACGACGGTGCTGGAGTCTTGCCTTCGTGCCACGCAGGGGGCGTGTCTTCCGTGGCGCCACTGCCTCGCTGCCAGCCCGGCAGCGTCGCCCCACTCCTGTGGGGCGGCTATCCTGGCGCGGAGTCGGCTGTTCCTTCCAGGCTGCGTACTGCAGCCGCCGTCAACGGATGCGGCGGGCCGTGTGGTATGTTGGGATTGAGACGTGGGTCACCTGCGCCTGCGCTTCGTGTGTGTGTATGCGCCCACGGCCGTGGCGGACAAGCCTGCTTTCTTTGCCAGGCTGCATCCCCACCTGGCCACGGACAGGGTGCTTGTTGTCGGTGGGGACTGGAACTGTATCACCGATGCCAGTCAGGAGGCGGCCCCTAGCCCGTCACGTGCTGCAGGTGCCCCGCAACTTGCCAGCCTCCTCGCCCAGTTCAGTCTGGTGGACCCTTGGGCGAGCAAGCGTGGCGGCGCCAAGGGCTACACGCATCCAGCTGACCACCACGGCGGCGCAGCATTTCCACAATAACCCGGTGGCTCTGGACCCCTGGCTCCACCGCACCTCTGCGGCAGCCGGGCTGCAGAACACGCCAGCGAGAGAACTGCAGTCGTATGCGTCCCCGTCCCAGCAGTCAGGTGAGGGGCCGCGGCGGTCCGCGCGGCTGCAGGAGCAGGCGGCGGGCGGGGCGGGGCCTAGCACGGGGCCTGCCACGGCGGCGGCGGCAGCAGCAGCGGCAGTGGAGGGCGACCCTCGCATGCCGCCCCCGGATGCGTCCCTTCTGCGGGGTACGTGGCGGAGGCTGTGGGACAGCCACGCCAGTCGGGGGGCCAAGGTACTTGTGTACCGGCTGCAACATGCTTACCTGCCTTGCGGGCTGTACAGGGCGGGCAAGGGCATTCGTCCACGGGTGACCATGGGGTGCGGGGGGTTGGGGGCGCACTGTCCTCACCCCGCCTGCGGGCCACCTGGCCCGCGGGCGTGGGCCAGCCTGACGCACATCTTCCTGGAGTGTCCAGCTTATGCGCAGGCGAGGACGTGGCTGCAGCAGCTGTGGGCCTGCGTTGCGCCCCAGGCAGCGGCGCCGCCAGTGACGGACGCGGGCTTCATGCTGGGGGACCGCATGGGTATGTGGGCCTCAGGCCCGCGGGGGGCGGGCGCGCTGCTGTGGAGCACTTTGCGGGCCACCTTCTTGTACGCCGTCTGGTGTGCGTACTGGTCCCGCGAGCCTGCTAAGCAGACGTCGGAGCATGTGGTTCGGGAGGTGGTCAGCGAGCTGCGCAGGGTGATGCAGCTGCGTTTCACTGCCGCCACGCTAACCCCTGAAACCCTGTCGGCTCTGCCCACTCAGCTTCTCACCGCACAGCTCAAGGCGGCTAAGCTGGAGCATTTTGTGGCCATCTGGGCGGCGGGTGGCGCGTTCTGTGAAGTGGAGGAGGTTCAGGGTGGGTCACCGAAGTTGAACTTGCGGCTGACGCTTGCATCACCTGTGCAGGCCCCCTAGGTTTCCTTTTGGGCGGCGCTTCTTTCCAGGCGCTGGCGTGGCGTATTATCGTCATCAGCTTATCTGGCGCCCATGTGTTTTAGCTCTGGCTGGCGTCACAGCGCCTGGGCGGCTGTGGGCCTTCCTGCACAGCGCATCTTGCAGCGGGCTGGAGCCCGCGTTGTCAGCGCCACATCTGGCGCGTTTAGTTTTCTGCTTGTGTCTCCTCTGCCGGTTCTCCTGGGGTGTTGCTTAAGCAACCGACTTGTGGGGGTGGGGTGGGTTTGGGCGGGGCGAATGCGTAGCACTGGTGTTTTCTTTTCTGGCGCTCGGTGGTGGTGGTTCTTGCCCGGTCCGGCTTTGTTGTAGGTTGGTGCTTGGGTTAGGTCTGGCGGTGTTTTTGTGCAACCCCTCCCGGGGGGCGGGGGGGCCAGCCTCCTGCTCTGTCTGCCGGGTCGGGGTGGGGTGTGGTGGGATGGGTGGGGGTGGTTGGTGGCGGTTTTTGAGGTGTTTGCTTTCTGTTTTCTTCTCTGTTCTTCTCTTCTTGCCCTGTCAGGGTTCTGGTCTCGGGGACCAGGCTGCTTTTAGGCAGCAGGGGGGCAGCGCGTCTGCCCCTGTTCAACCTTGTAAGGATGATTCCTCAAAAAAAAAAATCCGGCCACGCCCAAGCCGGCCACTCCCGCACGCCTGGATCGGTGGTATGTCAGTGCCACCGCGGCGCCGTGGGTGCTGGATGTCGCTCGCACGTATGGGGCGCCTGGGGACCACAACGGTGTGCTGCTCACCCTGTCCTTGCCCGACCTGCCGCATGCGCACCGGGAGCAGTGGCGCTTCCCCACGTACCTGCTGTTTCACCCCTCGCTGCGTTTGGAGCTCGAGCAGCGCTTGGAGGTGCACGTTGCCGCAAATCCCGTGGCCAGTACAGGTGACGGCGCTTGCACGCAGTGGAAGGCGGACAAGTTGGACTGGAGCCCGCTTAGTCAGCGCCACATCTGGCCCGTTTAGTTTTCTGCTTGTGTCTCCTCTGCCGGTTCTCCTGGGGTGTTGCTTAAGCAACCGACTTGTGGGGGTGAGGTGGGTTTTGGGCGGGGCGGGTGCGTAGCGCTGGTGTTTCCTCTTCTGGCGCGCGGTGGTGGTGGTTCTTGCGGTTAGGCTGTGGTGTAGGCTGGTGCTTGGGTTAGGTCTGGCGGTGTTTTTGTGCTACCCCGCCCCCCGGG
>NC_057011.1:2721695-2736467 GCF_000002595.2 Chlamydomonas reinhardtii
GATGGTTTATCACCGCTATCACTCTGGGACTACTTGTTACAGTGACGGGAAGCGGGCCAGGAACGCCGAGTCGGTCAACGTCGCAGAAGGGTACTCGTGCCTTGTGCTTACGCACGCGCCGAGCCACCCACGACTCTGCAATATGACAAGACCGACTCGGAAGCCCACGAGCCCTTCGCCGCACTGCCGAGAACAGCCGCCCGCATGCAAGCGACCCCGCACCCCCCCAGACCCCCGCCAGACACAGCAAAGTACACAAGAACAAACACATGCATTTGAGGAGCCAGACCTGCTAAAACAAAGCGCGTCGAGCTCACTTGGAGCTGCAGCCATGCTCAGGAGACGTGCGACTAGCTCTCAGAGCAAGTCGAGAATTATTAACAGCACTACAGCAATCAGCTGGGCTCTTGTTTTGCTTTCGATGCTCAGCTATATCTTCGCTCGTGCCCGCTGCGAGCTGAGCTGGGACATCCCCGGCCCTCAACAGAGCAAGCTAAAACTAAACAGCAACACAGCAACCAGTTGGGCTTTTGCTCTAGCTACAACTTCCAGTTATATGCTCTCTTGCCGGCGCGCCCGCCAAGGAAGGCCCGGAGCCGACACACACATGCGACACGCTGGCAGCAAGAGCAAACGCATCAAACTAGCCACACCGGTTGTCAGAGCCATACACCTCCATGATAAACAGCACGACAATCGCTCCTGCCTCATCCATGCAACCAACAACCTGCTCGGGAAACGCCTTCTCACACCCGCCACAGTCTGCGCCGAATGGGAGCGGGGGTGGCAGCTCCTGCACCACAACTCCCCAGCCTCAGTGCCCACCTGGGCGACCTACCTGACCGCCACCAGCATAGACTATGGACTCATAAACCACTGCCTCAAAGCCAACACCTGTTCCCCCCTGCCAGGCCTCCCCTATGTCCAACTCACGGCATGCTCGTACCACGGGGGCCTAAACCAGCACGAAGCACTCAATGCCATCCCCTCCGAGTCCCGCCACATCGGCTTTATTCTTATCCACGGTGGCCACGCCCGAACTGTGAAACATGCAAACGGCCGCTGGTGGCTGCACGACTCCAATGCACCACGCGCCATCCCCCTCACGAACGCCGACACTGCACAGCCAGGCTACTACCGGTGGGCGGACCTGGGGCGCGGCCTCACCCTAACCCTCACTTACACCCGACACCCCGAAGTATCAACCAACTTCAACATCCGGGACATCCCGCCAATCAGCCCCCCCACCACCCGCATCACCCTCTCACACGAGGGCATCCGCATCACCCCTGTCCGCACCAATGAGGTAAACCGCCAGCGTGCAGGCACCAAACGCACACGCACCCAAAACGGCAACAGTGCCTCCACTGCTAACAAACTCGGCCCCACATCCGCAGCCCTCGCACAGGACCCCCCCACTAACCCTACCGGCGGCCCCCCCGCCGGCCCCAATACCACAAACTCCCCTAGCCCGCCTACGAGCGCCAACCCAGGCCCAGCCGCCCGAAGCAACACTGCCACACGCATCGTGCCCAAACCAGCGGGCCCCACAAAGCGCCCCGCCAGGCGTACGCCCAACCCCACCCCTAAACTACGCAAGCTCAGCACAGGCGCCCCCAGTGCACCACCACTAGCCAAGAAGCCCCAACAGATCACCATAGCAATGGCGCACAAGAGGAAACACGCGGCCACACTCCAAACCACACCCAGCGAACCCGCAACCGGCCAAGCCCAGGCCAGCCCCTCCCCACCCCCTGACGGGCGCATCTCTGTCCTCACCCTCAACACCAGGGAACTGTTGAGCCACCATGAAAGCATCCTCCACACGGTCACCACACACACCCCCGACATCCTCTTCCTCACCGAAACCAAAATTCCCACCCGCCTCCACTACAGCATGGGCAGCGCTAAAAAAGGCCTCTCCTCGCACTACCAAACCTACACCAGCAACGCACCCTACAACCCACGAGAGGGAACCCGCCCCCATGCCGGCGTCATGGTCGGTGTCACCCACCGCTTTAGCCGCCCGTCTGGCACCACGGACATGAATGCACACAACACAGACGCACGCCTGGCAGGCCACGTCTGCCACATACGCATTGCACCACCACACAGCACGCCAGTACACGCCATCGGCATATACGCCCCCAGCGACGACGCCACCCGTGCTGCAATCTACAAATACTGCACCGACCAAGCCGCCAAAACGACAGCCGCGAAAGAGCATCTCCTTATTGGAGGCGACTGGAACGCAGTGCTGTTCCCCTCCGACCGCAGCACAGGCCAGCTGAACGCTACGGACCGCGCCCACATTGCCTTCGCCACCTCTGCGGGCCTGCACCCAATCACACTGCCCACACACGAACACCCCCGGCCCCATACATACCTACACGATCAAGCCACCGCACCGCACATGAGCCGCATTGACGACCTACTAGTAAGCCACCACACACACGCCATCATCAATACAACAGGAGGTGGACAGGAAGCGGTGCATGAATGCGGTGATGCCCTCGACCACCGTGCTCTCCTCTCCAGCGTTCCCCTCGCTGCCCTCCGCCTCTACCCCTTCCCCACGGCACCTGCCGCCCCCTCCGATCCTGACGCATGGGTAAACTACCATCCACCAACCAAAGACCAGCGCGAGAAAGCGCGCATCAAGATGGAAGAAACCATTGGGCAAGAGATCGCCGACCTACTGAACACGCTACACCCCGCACACCTCGCCATCACCAATAAGCTATACCCTGCCGGCCTCACCCCTGCCCAAGCCGAGCGGAACACCCCAAGCCCTGCGGAGTTCCGCGCCCTTCCCGAAGTTAGTGCAGCCGACACCACGTCCATCAGCAACACACTCGAATCCATCCTCCAAAAGTGCCTGGACGTTCTCAAAAACTACTGCGACAAGAAACCGCCGCGCGCCAGCACTACAAGCCCACGACACCACACGTCAAAAACAGTGACGCGCCTCCTGACTGCCACCAGCAAGCTCAAAGAACGGCTCACAGCCGCCCTTACTGTCACAAACGCAGCGGGCGCCACCCCACCCACACCCACCACCTCACCTCACCCCGCCCCGACGCCCCCACCCAACACCACCAGCCCCACACCTGCCCCGCCGACCCCCGCAGAAGCCGACACACCCACCGCCATCCGGAGTCAACTACTCAACGCACGCACCCTCCTCCGTGCCGCAAAAAAGGAAGCAAGGAAACTCAACACCAAACGGGCAGCCCGTGCCTTCCGACGACTGGTTGCAACACAGCCAAAGCGCGCACACCAGAAGATCTTCGATGAAACGGACCAGCCACGCGGCACGCCCGCCCTCACTGACCCCACCACCAAAGAAGTCCACACCGCACCCGAGAAAATCCTGAACAGCATCCACCAGCACTTCACCGCTCAACTCCTCCCAATCAATGGCCCCCGCACAGGACACTACGACATACCCCACAGCGAGAAACAATACCCCTGGAGCCGGCCCGACGCACCTGATCGTATGCCGGCCCTATCCAAGCCAACCGACGCACCCGCCACCCTACTGCCCGGCATAGCCGACAGCACAACGTTCTTTGGCTGCGTCAACCATCTGTCCCGCCGCAAGGCCCCGGGGCCCGATGGAATACCCAACGAACTCCTCCAGACAATACCAACCAGCCTGCAGACAGCCATACACCAACTCATGACCCTCATGTGGGTGAAAGCACACATCCCTACACACTGGACACAGTCCGACACCGTCCTCCTACCCAAGAAAGGAGACCCCCTGCTGATACAGAATAAGCGGCCTATCGCGCTGGCCAACACCCTCTACAAGCTGTACACCTCTCTCATCACTGTGAACGCCGCCCTGTTTAGCGAACAAGCCCACATCTTCACGGAGTCACAAGAAGGCTTTCTCAGAGGCCGCAATACCGAACGGCAAGTCCAAAACCTACTCCACGCAATAGAGGACGCAGCCACCACCGGACGCGACCTCTTCCTACTGTACATTGACTTCACCTCCGCATTTAACACGATCGACCATGACAAACTGCTCATCGTCATGCACGATCTAGGCTACCCCACCGACCTGATTGAGGTGGTACGGGACCTTTACGGCAAGGCAGCCACCAGCGTCCGCACTGAGCACGGCACCACGCCCCCCATCCCCATCCAACGTGGCACAGTGCAGGGTGACGTCCTATCACCCCTACTGTTCATCATCTTTATTGAACCGCTGCTCCGGTGGCTCCACGTTGGCGGGCGCGGGTACCAATACGGATGCCTCACCAAAGCCGAAAACGACAAGCATAACCTCAGCTCCGGCGCCTTCGCTGATGACCTGGTCACAGCCACAACCCAAATCTCAAATTTACGAATCCAAGTTGAAAAAATTGAGAAATACGCAGCATGGGGCGGTTTGAAGGTCAACGTCTCCAAATGCCAACTACAAGGCATACTCCACGGCCGCGCGCGCGCCGACCCCACCCTTGGCGGCCCCCGCAGCAAGCCCCACCAGGCAGCGCTCGCCCGGATGCTAGAAGGCCAAATCCGCATAGACGGCACCGCTATCCCATACAAGCCCCCGCATGAATCCTACAAATACCTCGGCATCCACATCACCCCTACCCTAGACTGGAGCGCACAAGTACAGTACATCCGGGAAAAGATTAAGAAGCGAGGGCAACGCATCGCCACATCACTTGCCACACCAGACCAAAAGCTCCGAATGATACAATTTACCATCCACCCAGCAGTGGCCTACAGCCTCCCGTTCATGCCGTACAGCACACATGACGTCACCAGCCTCGACTCCCTGATTGCCAGCACCGCCAAAATGTGCTACGGCCTGAAACGAGGCTTCCCCACCCGCGCTATCCTCCAACCCACCAACGCCCTTGGCCTGGGCGTAGGCAGCATCCGCGAGCTGTATGTCCGCCGCGCCGGCAAGGCTCTCGTCCAGGCCCTGAACGATGGAGGCAGGCTGGGCGCCGTCACCCGCGCCATGCTCCACCTGCAACACAGCGTGGCACAGAAGATACCCGCAGATCAGCTCCGCACACAATGCCGCTTCTATACCAACCTGCGACAGCTGTCGCTGATCACAGACGCGGGCCTGGAGCTGACCCAACAGGGCAGCGCATACCACACTACACTACACGGTTTGTCGGCCCTCCTTGCACGCACCGTGCCGCCAGGCGCCGACGCGGAACAGGCCCTGCCCTTCCGATTGATTCAACCCCTCCTTGAACTCACCAGCGACTTCCGCGAGCTCCTCACTCCGGACCGCACCTGCGTCATCGATGCCAACACTCTAAAAAACACATGGCCGAGGGCCCAAAGGCGGCACAGGCTAGCCCTCAACCGTCTCACTCTCGCACTCCACGCTGAAACCCGAACTCGCGCCAAAACCCACAACAGCACCGCTCCCCTCACCACTGCCCAGCGCACTCTTCCAGATGGACACACCTTCACTGGCCTCCACACGGCCCACACCGCACCTGCCGCCGTCGACTGGGGCACGCTTAACCGCTTCCTCCGCCAGCGCGCCCCCGCCACCGGACAGACTGCCAACGCTGGAGAAACCGCTGCGGCCACCACCGCCGCCGCCACCACCGCGGCGGCCGAGCCTGAGGAGGACCACCACGCCGGCGAGAACCATGCACCTGCACAAACACGCCGGCCAGGCACACAGCAACGTAAGCGGGCTTGCATTAAGATGGTCAGGGAACCTGAAGGTCGTGGATCACCGCCTGCTGATGCGCCCGCAGCATTTGATTGGGATCCATCGCTCGATCCGCTTACAGAAGCACACTGCGCAGACCTGATCCATACCGCCCCTAGCCTCCTCGGCAAATCCAAGCCCCAAAACCCCGCGGCACACCTCAGAGGCCTGCTCCTCGGCCCCACACCCCCAGCCACATTCACACACCGACACAAGCTCAGTCAGGAGGAGCAAGACGCGTACCTAGCCGCCACGTCCGACACATGGAAGCACTTCAGCGAAACCTACCGCACCAAAGCCCTAACCACCACCAACACCCTATACGGGCAACAGGAGCGAGTACAACAAGTGATAGCGCACACCACCAGCAAAGGCGCGCCCTTTTACCGAGTCCAGTGGGAACCCACCGTCATCACCCCCGGCTCCCTCACCCTCTACGCCCGCAACCGCTACCGCCCCAAACCCGGCGGCCTTACCTGGCTCCTCACCCCAGGTAACGAACCTCGCGTCCTTGTGGAGTGGGAAGACTTGGAAGAACCCGCCGCTATCCTGGATGCACAAGACAACAAGCAGGAACTCCTAGACGCCCTTAACGCCCGCCTCGCCGTCCCCCTGGGCCCCCGCCCGCCACCCCCCGCTACGGACACCCACCTCAACCACGACCAGCGACAGGGCCGCTGGACAGACGCCAGCAATGACACAGCACGAGGGCAGCGCACTCTGCGCCACTACGTAGATATCAACGTTGAGCCTTGCAACCCTAGCCGAGACATCCACCCCACGCAAGCATACACCGTCCAGCTCGGTACGGCCCTCGACCCCGGCTCCCCGGCATGCGGCACCCACCTGGCGCATGTATATGACCCCCGCGGACGGTGCATAGGCACCATCAGCGCAGAGCGGCTCAGCCTCCTGTGGCAACGCTACCAGCATGCACAAACAACCTGGCCCGAAGCACACGCCAAGCACGATCAGGGCAGAGGCTTTGCGGCCGCCATCGCCCGCCTGCTCCTTCGATACAAACCCGGGGGCGGCTCCAAATCCCACCCTGTTGCCGAAAAAGGCGAACGCATACTGTGTGACGGGCTGACGCAAACCCTGCACACAGCAATAGGCAGCACAACGGAGCTCTTCGCATCACCCCTTAACGTCTCGGACGCCGCCACCACCTACTACACACTGTACGAAGAAGACATGCTCTTTGGGGCCAACTATGATGCGTACTCACAGCCATGGGATGGAGTTGCTGTCGCCTGCCCCGAACCCAACACCGAAGACGGAGCTCACGCAGTCCGCTGGGCACTAGCATGGGCCGAACACACCGAAACCCTTACAAACACCCGCAACCCGCCAACCACTGCCACGCTGCTCATCCTCCCCACCCAACGCAACGCGCCATACACACGATACCTCGCCCACCCCAGAGTCACACTCCTTGGCAGCATCTCCGCCACAGCAACACACGCCCTTCTCGGCCAGATCCACAACGACGCAGGCATCACCCTAAAACACGACCTAGTGCTGGTCAGCAATACACCCGGAGCCCAACTCGCCCAGCCCATACGCGACGCCCTAGGCACATCCCTATACCTCTCGGGCATGCCCGTCGACCCGCAGCCCCAACTCACGTGGGCCCACACGCGATGGGTAACCAAGCAAGTCCGCCGGATGACCCGCACCCGTCCGGCGGCACCCCGGGTAACACCCCCTCCCGTACCGGCCACGCCAGCCACCCTAGCCCCCTTCGCGGCCACCCAGCCCCTCCGCCTCAATCCCTATGAAGGCTTCTACACCGATGGCTCAGTGCAGAAGGACGCCCTCGGTCAGCCCAGCGCGTGGGGGGCCGCAGCGATTGATGCCCGCACGCTGCGCTGCTATCAAATCGACGTCAACCCTGGGCAACACGGCTGTAACACCATCACACGATGCGAGCTCTCGGCCATACACCAAGTACTCAAGCTAGACGAAGTGCAAGCGCTCCCCGAAGTCACCGTATACACTGACTCCGCTGCGTCGCTGTTCCTCATCCGCAAAACAATCAACCAGCCCCAACTCCTCACCTTCAGCAAACACAAAGCGCTGCTGGATAACATCCTCGCGCTACTGAAACGCCGCTCCCACGCCGGCCGCCGGACTAATCTCCTCAAGGTCAAAGCACATTCAGGGATTGCGCACAATGAACTCGCAGATCAGGCGGCGGTGAAAACCGCCAAGGGAGAACAGATACCCGGGGCCGAGTGGCTGGTCGAGGAATCCGATAACGACCCGCGCAGCAAATACTATTGGATACGTAAAACTATGAAATCGACTCTAGAAGGGGTGCCACGAGAGAAGAACGAAGGACACTACGCGCATGACCTCAACCGCGGCATCGCCACGCTCGCGGCCCCGCACATCGCCCAAGGCCACACCCGCGAAACCCTCTACACTGGCTTCGTTGCCAAGGCCATCCCAGACCTGGATATCAAATCCAGCACCCGAACCATGAACCTGCAATCAGGCCGGCACCGCAAGGCCAAACGCTGCATGGACTATCTGTACGGGCAGCTGTGGAACAATAAACTCGCAGCCCGCTTCGGCCGCACAGTCACAGGCCGCCGAGCCCCCCGCGCTGGCCCCGATACCCCCGCCCCATGCCCACTCTGTCGCGGACCCGACTCCGGTGGCCATATACTGGGAGGCTGCCACAACCCCCAACTCCGTGCAATGTACATTAAACGACACAACATTGCAGTCCAGACCATCGCACGAGCCATCTCCCGTGGTGACTGCGGCGGCTGCTACATGGTAATGGACGCCACGTCTAAAGCCGATCTGCCAGACTACGCGGCTGACAACCGCCTGCCGCCGTGGCTGCTCCCCGACCAGGAGGGCAAACCAGCAGGACGCCACCTACATTACCGCCCCGACATCCTGCTAATCCCTTCCATCTCCCTCGCCGCAGCCCTAAACCCAGACTTTGTCGTGCTTCCCAGCGAACGCGACACCATCCACATCATCGAAGCAGGATACACCGCCGACACGAACCACGCCGCCAAGCAACACGAAAAAGCACAACAGCACCAGGCCCTTGCAGCCGACCTGCGGGAAGCGGGATGGAAAGTGCAATACACCCCGCAGAGCGCAATCAGCCTCGGATTTGCAGGCACAATCCGCAAGGACCTCCATCCCCTCCTCACCTCCCTGGGCGTCACTTCCCACAAAGCCAGGCAGTGCTGCGACACCCTACACGACCACGCAGTCGCCACCCTCAACCACATTGTCCTGACCAGACGGCGTCTCGAACGGGGTCTGCCACCTGGCGACCCGGGCGGGACGTAACACCCTGGCGGGGTGCAGGCCTGGCCTGCACGCCCGCCTTCACATGCTCGGTAGTGGGGGCGTACAGGAGGCGGGCCTGGCCCACCTCCTCATCTCCCCCCACTCCCTTAATTCACACCACTTGCCTACGGCAGGGTGTCTCTATTTCTATTTCTATTTCGAGGGGGGGAGGGGGGATGGAGGGGGGCATGTCTACCAGTCTATACGGTTCTTTCGTGTGTCTGTACAAGGCATGGGTAGCCTGTGGGGGCCTGTGAGGGCGAATTAGCAGCGAGGAGGAGAGAAAGGGTTGGACTGGGGCATGTCTACCAGCCTGCACGGCACGTTCGTGTGTCTGTACAAGGCATGGGTAGCCTGTGGGGGCTTGTCAGGGCGAATTGACAGTGAGGGGGGGAGGGGGGATGGAGGGGGGCATGTCTACCAGTCTACACGGTTCTTTCGTGTGTTTGTTCAAGGCATGGGTAGCCTGTGAGGGTACAAGGCATGGGTAGCCTGTGAGGGCGAACTAGCAGCGAGGAGGGGAGAAACGGTTGGAGGGGGGCATGTCTACCAGCCTGCGCGGCACGATCGTGTGTCTGTACAAGGCATGGTTAGCATTTGGGGCTTGTGAGGGCGGATTGACAGCGAGGGGGGGAAGGGGGTGGAGTGGGGCATGTCTACCAGCATGCGCGGCACGTTCGTGTGTCTGTACCGGCGACCGAGACTTCTCGGTCGGGCATTTCAAGCGCAGCTGCTAGATTATGAGACATCAGGCCCACGCGTTGCATGCGTGCACTTGCCCCATCACGCGTGGCAGGGGCTGGGGTGTGGTCCGGGCTGGGGAGGGAACCTGGCTACAGTGTCAGTGGCCACGCTGTTCACTCCTGCAGTGGAGGCTGCTGGCGCTCTTTTACCCCGTCTTTAAACCAGGCTACACAAAGCACCCGTCTCTCTCAGCCGGCGCTGTCCCCTCCCCCCCCCCATGGTTACACATGTGCACCATCAGGCCACAGCTGTCGGGCGACGGACGGGTGCGTCGGTGTGCCGAGGGAGGAGGTCGCGCCAGCCGTGCCGGCCCCCTGCCCGAAGCGGCCAAGCTAGCGAGCTGCTCATTCGCTCTCGCAGTTATCATATTAAGCTCTAGCATGAGCAAAACGCGTCAGTAATTTCGCTTGGCGAGTGCGCCGGGCGAGCGATTGCCGGTGCGGTCCCCGCGCCTCAGCGAACCCCAAAGTTACACAAGCGTATCCACTGATACCCTTCTAAGCAACTGAGCATACAGAGCACGTCGGAAAAGGAAGCTGTCTTGAGCGCTGTCTGACCTTTTTGCATCCTATTCTTTTGTAAAACGTTTACATTGCAATCAGATAAGACGCAGAAGGAAGACTTCGCGGATTGATAGTCATGAAGCGAATGACCAGGTTTGACAGGGCGTTCTTCTTCAGAGAGCACAAATGGAGTGCTCGCGCAGCAGCGAGAATGAAGATTTCGGGTGCGGCTGAGCGGCGGGCCACGGACATAGCGCAGAATGAGCGTCCACTCTATGCGTGGGGGCACCTTCCACTCTGGGGGTGGGTCAAGTGGGCCACCGGAAGTGTGGCCACGAGTCGGGACGATGACCTCGGCATAGTCGTTTCTCTCACGTAATAGCTGGCTGCAGCTGACGTGTGAGCAGCGTTGCCAAGCCGGTCAACGAGCAGTCAGCAGCGTGAGGACTCGCGTCCCAAGCCAGCCAAGCAGCGTCTGCCGCCAGCTCTTGTTCTACTGACATTTGAGCTAGCATAAATTTGTGTTATGAAGAGAAGTAGCAGGCGCGATAGAGCAAAGTGGGGGAGAGGAACAGAAGTGCAGCGGCACCGGCATGAAGTGCAGTGTATCAGTATATGTATGGTACTATATGCGACGGCTTCTCTAGGAGGCCGCAGGCTGACAGAGAAGGCTAGTTCTTGTGACGATGAGTTGTACGGCTTGGCACGAAGTGCCTTAAGCCTCCGGCGTCTGCCTTTCAGGCATCCGGGTGCCACCAGTGGTGGGAATAGTGTATGCTCCGGGGGCCACGATGTCCTTGTAGGGGTTGCACGGGCTTGTGGTGATGGTGGTGGTCGTGCGGATATCACGCGCGCGGGATGCGGTATCCAGGGGCTCGGCGTCGTGGCGGCCTTGGCGCTGTCTGGCGGTAAGGTTCCGATCAGGTGCGGGGCGCACTGTTCGGGGCCGCGGGCCTTGGTTGGTACCGTTTGCTAGCCGGGTTTTGCACTCCTCCAGTAACTCCTCCCATTGTGGACTGTGTTTTAGGTCCCTCTCACGGTCCGTGCTCGGCGCCCACGTGACATGTCGCAGGAGTTTGGTCGTCCAGGACGAGAATAGGGGGGCCCCAGTGGGCTGCGGTGCTGCCGGCTCTGCAGCTTGGGCAGGCTCTTCAGGTGAGATTGCGTGGGCTTGGGTCGGAGGCTCAGCCGCGGTCTGCGCAGGTTGTGGGCCTGGGCGCGTCGCAAGAGGGTGCTTGTAGCACCTGGCATTCTGGATAGTTGCGTAGCCCATGCGGACAAAAGCAGAGGCAATGCCGGCCGGGCAAATGGACGGCTTCCACTGCACCTTCCAGTACTTTTCACGTGTCCCAGAGGTGTCCTCTTTGGCTTTGCGCTTCCGTGTCAGTTCTTTGTCCGTGACAGTTTGTTTGTTTTCGCTGTGCAGGACCTGTGCCAGTTCCTGTCCGTCATTGTCCAGGTCGTAGGTGAGTTGAGTGTCACCGTTAGTGCGGTTGTCGGCGGGCCGTGGGACTAGATCTTGTGTGATCCTGGCGCGGGCCAGTCGCCAGCTGGGACGGGCCCCGTGGCCTCCCGCAGCGTGCGCTGCCGGGGCAGTCAGGGGCGGCGTCGGGTTATCAGCGTCCATGGGGTCGTTATGAGCGGCAGCCTGGTTGACTTCCATAGGCAATGCTGTGTTGTTCAGATACTCGCTTATGGCGTTGGGTTCGGGGTTGGCGGCATTCGCCGTGAGACGGGATGTGAGGGCGGGTGGTAGCCCACGGCGCTGTTGGCGTGGTTCGACAGCAATGGCAAGGGAGGGTGGGTCCTGTGGGTGTGGGTGGCCGATCCGCATGTGTCCTGTCATGTCTTTGGTGAGCGCTTGGAATACCGAGCATGCCGTTTCGTACCCCCGCGTGCCCACCGGCAGGCTCTCATCGCCGTTGGTGAGCCGCAGGGCATGGTTGATGGCGGCGCGGTCCCCGGTGAGTAGGTCCTCAGGGGTAGTGCGCGTGGTTTCTGCAATGCGTGCGCGTTGTGCTGCGTGTTTTGTAACGCGCCGTGCGCGCGTTTGGTTCTGTGGTGGCCGGCGGGTTGTAGCCGGCTTGCGGGCTCTGGCCGGGGGTCGTATGGAGGGCTGCGTTGCCCCATCAGCAGGGGCTTCCGGTGCGGCCGCAGGGCCATGTGCGTCGGGTTGGGCCTGGCCCCCCCCTGCTGGGGAGGGGGGGGGGGGCAGGTCGGCGGGGGCTTGCGTGGTGTTTGCTTGGGCGGGGGCGCCTCCGGGAGGGGCTGGAGGTGCCGGTCGAGGGGGCTGGCCATTCCAGGGGGGAGGGGGTCGGGCCTCATAGCTAAGGCTATGATTGTGGCCACGTCGGGCAGAGTGCGCTGTGCGGTGGTCAGGGGGGCAGGGCTGCCGTGGGCTGGAGGGTTTTCCCCTGCACGTCCAGCCATACTGAGCGCGAGGCTAAGCCTGTTGAGGGCTACCTTGTGCTTGTGTCGGACCCGGCTCGCCCCCATGTGCTTCTCGAGGTCCGAGCTAGTGATCAGGTGTTTGCCTGTGTTGCGGTCCACCAGGTGGCTCAGTTCGAGCCTCAGGTCCGCAAGAGGGAGGACGTATTCAACGGGAAGAGGTTCAACGCCCCGGGCCTCGGCTTCTGCCTCAAGGGCAGCGGCAATGGACCAGGTAGGCACTGTAAAGGCAGACCCGTTTTGATACAGTACGACACCGTACTCTTTTGCCAGGGTCATCTGTTTCAGCGTCGTAAGGTGGTGTGACCTATGGGCTGGGAGAAGGTGGGCGTGTGTGGAGCCAGCTATGCTTGCCTGGCGCGGCAGAAGGGCTCGGGTTACTATCCCAAGACGGCCCGAGTCATTTAGGGCAAGGACCAGGGCCCGCTGGGCCACGCGCGCGTATTGCGGCAGGAGGGAGCCCAGGCCCAAGCCGTATTCGTCGGCGGGCAGGAGGGAGGTCCGGGTGGGGAAGCTGCGGGGGAGCCCATAGCAACGCTTTGCATAACCAGCCAGTGTAGTGTCACTAGGGCGCAAAAGTCGCGTCCAAACAGACACCGGCGCCAGCCCGACCTCTCCCGCGCGGGAGCGCGTTGATCCCGACCCGGTAAGTCCCATCGTGGGACAGTACCCCCAAGGCCCCTTCCATAGCGCAGATGTTCCTGGGCGCTCTCCAGCGTGCATGCGGGTTCTAGGTAGCCACGCCCACGCTGCGAGGCTGGGAAAAAGGCCCATTGTGACAGCAAGCCAGCTTTCGCGCCATGGGTTGCCGGCGACAGCCCTGTGGTGTAGCAGCTTGGGTATGCATAGCTTGTTGGGGTACGGGTGGGCAATGACTCCCAACCTTGCGCGCGTAGGATTTATGAGGGCATCCTGCCCCCTGCGCAAAAGCATGAATTTGCACCCATGCAATGCGCGAGGGGAGCAGCTACCCACCGCGCGCTGCCCTGCTGCCAGGTATCAACTGGATTATCAATCCCAATACCCAGGCATTTAGCTGGCATGGCTGGGAAGCGCGAGGGAAAAACCGGCATTCCTGAAACCCGCCACTGACTGTAGCCTTTTCTCAACACCATTCGAAAGCGTTTGTCAAACCGTACAGCAGGCTGGACAATACGCGCAGGGAGGACGGTGCGTTTAATAGGGGTACGGCAGCAAGCGTTCTCGGCCTAGGAAGCAGCTTACAGAGTGCGGGGCAGTTCTGTAAATAGAGGGTATCAAATTTGATGGGCGGAGTGCCTTGGGGTGCAGGTCGCTGGACGCGACTTCTGCGCCCTAGTGACGGGCGGGGGCCACGGCAAACCGGCGGGGTTTGATCCAGGGTTCGCCACGAGCACGTGGCATACCCATGTTCAGACTGGCACCACCCCAACGCCTGTTAGCGTCCGCCCATCACTCTACCGCTCTCCTCTCCGCCCGCCCTCTGCACCAGGTAGGCCGGCATCACGCCCTGGCGCTGCAACTGGGGGGCCATGCACGATTGGCCACAGCACTATGCGTCCTGGTCCCCATCGTGGTGTGACCAGGGATGGGAGGAAAAGCCGCGGTGGTATGGTGCGCTGTTGGCGCTGCCCTGTGTTGCACTGCATTGTGTTCAGGAGTTAGATCCAGCGCCTGGCCTTCCACTGCTGCTTTGACTCGGGGCCGATGGTTGTATGATGGGGAGCTGGGGGCCGTGCTGTATAGTTAGGCTGCTGCATGCCGGTTGCGAACGGTTGAGGGTGCTTGACGTGTGCGAGTGCGGGGATGCTGACATGTCTGCGACGGTGATATCACTCCACCGGCGGTGCACCCGACCACGCCACTTTGTGTGTAGTGATATACATTGGTTGTGCGCTATATGCAGCGGCCCGCACCAGAGAGCATTACTGTGGGCGTGGCCTGACAGGCAGTCGCAGCGTGGTGGTCGGCACGCGTGTCAACCACCCTATTGCACAACCCATGCGGCATGGAGACCGCCCCCTGGCTGCGATGTACTTGCACATACAAGCTCTCTATAGTAGTGGGCAG
>NC_057011.1:2737544-2740722 GCF_000002595.2 Chlamydomonas reinhardtii
TTTTATGTCCAGGGCGTCTCCAGGTTTGGGGAGTAGCACGGTCTCCGATGCGGCCCAGGTTTCAGGTATTTGTGACTTGACGTACATGATTTGCAGGATACAGTGGAGGTTGCGCTTCATGCCTGATGGCAGGATACGGAGCAGTTCGTTTGGTATGCCGTCAGGGCCTGTCGCCTTGTTTCTGGAGAGGTGAGAAATGCACTGCTCAAAATTTGCCGTGTCTGCCATGCTGGGGAGCATGGAGTGTGTGTCAGGGTGCCGGTTGCGGTCCAGTGTGAATTGATCTGTTGCGTCGGCTTTCTCAAAGGGGTAGCCGCGTGTGGTGTTGCTGGGTAGTCGGAAGTCCCCAGTGCGGGTGCCGCGTGGTGGGGCGGACAGCTTTCGGAAGTGGGTTTCGAGTATGGCGAGGATGCTGGTGGAGTCAGTCGTCACCTCCCCAGTTTCTGGGTTCCGGACCGCTGGGAGACCCCGTTCCATGTCTTCCTTCTGAAAGGTTCTCTTGTGCCCCTGTGCAGGGCGCGTGGCCAAGGTATGTTGCAGCGCTGTGGCAGCGGCCTCTCGCTGGGCTTTGGCGCGGTCCGCCACTAGCTGGCGGTGCTCGGCCTGGCAGGCCTTTATTTCGTTCCGCAGCTTTGCTGCTGCATTGGCGGCGTCAATCTCAGGTAGGGCCCGGGGCCCTTGCGTGAGGTTTGTCAGTTGTGTCTTCAGGGCCACTTCCTTGTCCCATAGGGGCTTTAGCACCCGTGCGGTGGAGCGTGATGCGTGGTGTTTGCCAGTGAAGGGGGCTTTCCGGGTGCACTCTTCAAGGAGGCATGTTAGCCCGGTGTCCAGTGCGGAGGCAAGTTGTTCTGCAAGTTGGTTGATATCGGCCTTCTGGATGCTCGTGTCCTGCGCCAGGTCTCGGTGCATGACGCTGGCGGGGTAGCCTGTGGGGTCCATGCTGTGCCTTGTGAGTGCATGTTCAATTGATTGCGTTGCCTGCCTTGTTGCGGAATGCAGGTCGGCTGTTGCTTCCACCAAGGCTTCCTCAAGGTGGATAGCTGCGGCGGCCAGTTGCTTTTGTGTGACGGGCAGGGCGACCTCGGCCCATCGTTGTTGGGTCTGCTGCTGGGGGGCTGGGTTCCGGGCGCTGGCCTGTGGTGCCGGCCATAGCTGTAGGTCCGCGGCTAGTAACTCTGCGTGGACTGGTTTGTGGTCAAAGTTGCCTGCAACTGTACTGGTGTATTCACGCGCTTCTGTGCATGCAGCGCGCGTGGCAGGGCATAGCAGGATGTCATCGATGCGACTGTGGTATGGGGCCATGCCCGGGCGTGTTTGTTCGTATGACCATTCGGCGGTGGTAGTGGTGTCTCCGCGAATAGGTCGCAGGCCACTGTCGGCAAGGAACCGCTGGTGGGCCCGGTCCGCCGTGTCGATGGGGCTGTCCCGCTCATGTGCTCGGGCGACGGCATTAAAGTCTCCCGCGGTGACTAGGTGGTGTCCGCACGCTTCCGCCCGGCCCATCACCTGCTGACAGTATGTGTAGATTGCCTTGCGGGTTTGCATGTCCTCTGGTGCATAGATGCCCAGCACAGTGAGAGGCGTGCTCCCGGGGGTCTTGATTTGAACGTGTGACACATAGCCATGGAGTGTTGGTGGGGGTGTGTGGTGTGTGACACAGCCGAGGTCACTGTACCGGGCGGAGATGGCCACCGCTACGCCAGCGCTACCGCGCGCTGTGGCCACGCGGGGGGTAGTGCTACAGTAGAGCCGGTATCCTTCATTTCGGAAGGCTCGCTTGATTGAGTCAGTCTTCCCTGTCAGTTTTGTCTCGGTTCGGACAACTATGTCGGCTTTCCACTGGGCTAGGTTGCAGAGGGTGAAGCTGAGGTTGCCGGGATGGCCGGTGGACAAAATTTCTGAGAGCAGTCCCCGTACATTGTGGGTCACAATGTGTAGGGTGGTGTTGCTGCTGGGGGGTCGTGTGTTTGCGTGTGCCTGGTTGGGTTCCATGTGGGCATGGTTGCGTGCAGTGGGCCGTACTAGCCAGTTAAGGATAGTTTGTCGGGTGCCTGTCGTGTTGAGTCGGGGTGCTATGCCAGCATTTGCATTGTGTGGCTGCGCGGGTGCGGTAGTGTGGGGTGCTGCATGCTGTGGCGCCCTGTGTGCTGCCCGCAGCGGTGAGTTGTCTTGGGCATGTTGAGCTGGCTCTGGTGCCGGCCTTCCTGTGGCGGCGGGCCCTGTCTGCACGGGTCTGGTGGCCTCCATGTGGGGTGGCGGGCGTGGTGGCGGGACGATCTCACGGAGTTGCCCAAGTGCGTCCTGTAGTGTTGCCGTGTCAGATGCACGCACCGCGTCAAGGCACCAGGCCTCCCCATCAAGTGTGTCCCAAGTGTTGTCGTGTAAGACCGTGTTGTGGATAGGGCTGTTCACCGAGTCTATTACTCTCCATTGTCCTGCGTCGTAGCGCACAGCAATTGTGTGTCGCACAGTGTACTGGTGGACGGTAAAGCCGCGAGTTCGGGCGGCTACCGGAAGGTTCTCTAGGACCTTTTCTTTGCTGATGTCGCCATCGAGTCGCGGAAAGTGGGTTCGGCGCATAATCAGCTTCCTGTTGGGGTAGGCGAATATGTTGCTGATGGTGGCATTGTGGTACAGGTAGTGGTTCAGGAGAAGTTCGCTGAAGGCGCCACTGTTGGGGCAGTAGCATTCTTTCCAGAACAGGGCATTCGGGTCTTGCGTGGCTGTGAGGTGAGCGTGCACTCGTTTAGCGTAGGAGAGGACATCTAGAGGGTCGAGCCATGCGAGCCCCAAAGAGTTGTTGACGGCTTGGACACTGCAGAAGTGTTGCCGCTGTGTTTCACGGTATGTTGCATTGGACCGGGGCGGCCAGTGCAGCGCGGCTGGTGGTTGGGTGTTCACTGCCGCATGAATGCGAGGGTCGGCGGGCGCCGGCGGGGCTGTCGGGCCTGTGGGCAGCGCACCTCGCAGTGTTGGCTTGACGTAGGGCACCGTGTGTGTCCGGTTTACTGCATATGTAAGCGTGAGGAGAGTGGTTGCCTGGCTAGCAGTAAGTAGGCCGGTGGCCAGTGCTGGCCCCCAGAGTGTCAGCTGTGCCGGTTGCACACTGCAAGGGTCCGGCAGTGTGAGGTACAGGTTTCGCAGGATGATGGCCATGGCAGTTCCCCAGAGTAGGAGC
>NC_057011.1:2741226-2804797 GCF_000002595.2 Chlamydomonas reinhardtii
ATGTTTGATGAGAGCTGGGAGACAGAGGACGGCAAGGATGGATGGCACTGTCAGTGCGAACAGGAGACCGAGGGCTGCGGGGATGGGCGGTTATCCCGAGGGCAAGCGCTATCACACACAGAGGGGAGAGAGCGAGAGTGGTGAGTGTGGGACCCCATAGTCGCAGGCTGAGGATTGCACCGTCTGTGCAGATTTCTGAGTTGACTGAGGCAGTACGGATTTCGGCATGCAGGAGGTGGGTCCAGAGCATATACATGGCCCCTGTCGCGGTGATGATTGTGAGGCTGACAATGGCTTTGTCAAGTATAGTGAGTAGGGCTTTGCCAGTCTGGGCAGCTGTTTGGTAGATGGCGAGTCTAGACCGGGTAGCAAGATGTGCGCCTACTCTGATGGCAATTGTATGGCTGTGCATCGCTGCCCGCACATGCCCTGCTCCAGCCCAGTGGAAGTGGACGACGAGTGTAAGGTGCAGGCGAAGGAGTGGTGAATTTTCCCAGGGGGCGCTACAGTTAAGGGTCGGTTGCGGCCCGTAGGCTGTCTCCGCAGCACGGTGCAGTGCTGTAGCACCAAGGCGTAGCACTGTTTGTCCGTGTCTACATCCCAGCTCGCTCAGCACATGCACACTTGTCCACAGGCATTCTCTGAGCAGCCCAATCAGCTTACGTACATATGAGCTATGTATACCGGCTTCTTTGCATAGTTCCTTCACACTGGTTCTGCCTGCCTGTGCCACTTTCAAACTTGTGGAAAGGAGTCCCTCCCATACCGGATGCAAAACGTTTGGCGTCACAGTAGGGCGGTGTCCAGTATCCGCCACAGGACACACATATTCCGCTGCAGGCCGTTCCCTGCTGCAGGCAGCACAGCATTCGGTATACTCTAGTATATCTTTCACAACTGCAACAGCGTCCCCAGGACACCGCACGCCTCCGTGCGCGAGTGGAGCAGTTGGTGCCGTGCCACCTGCCCAACCTTGACCCGATTCAGGACGCCCGGCTGCTACGCACCAGCAACGACCTGGAGTGCGAAGTGTGCCACAGCCCGCAGCAGCCCTCCCGCATGTTGCTGTGTGATGGCTGCGGCACCGGCTGGCACCTCCGCTGCCTCACGCCGCCACTCAGCAAGGTGCCTCCTGGCGCCTGGATGTGCCCGGGCTGTGTGGAGCTGGGCAAGGCTCCACCCACTGGCCCCGCGCCGCAGCGGCCCTCGGCGGGTCCAGTGCTGTTCCCCAACGCTGACACGCGACGCCGCGACGCGAAAGCAGCTACCCTCGACGGCGTGTCAGTTGTACGGGCAGTTCCTGGCCCAGCTGGAATGCCGCGGCAGCTGCAGAACGGCACTCTGCGCTTCCGCGGGCCCTTGTCACGCCCCTTCTACTTCATGGTGGAGTGGCCGGGAGGCTCCGCCGAGGCCATCACCCTGGCCGATGCAAAACGCCTGCAACGGCAAACGGTGCCATCGTCACCTGCATCAGCCCCTGCCCAGGGCGGCGAGCCCACGGCCAAGCGCCGTGTTCAGCCTCGCCGCTGATGCACCGACCCTGCCGGCATCCCAACGGCAGGACCTCGCGCACGCCGGCATCCCAACGGCGTGTGCCGCGCTGGCATCCCAACAGCGCGCATCCACGGACATCTGCTTGGAGCTGGCTTGGACTCGAAGCCAGCAATGAGGAGTGACGTGTGACTAGCTAGGTGTCTGTTCTCGTTTGTCGTGTGGCACTCACTCGCATATCATTCTGGTGTCATGCGTTTGCTGTCCCGTGCGTCTGTATGTGCTTCCGACTTTGCCAGTCTCGCTGACTCCCCTGTCTTCAGTCGTGGGGGGGGGGGGGGATCTCTCCGCCCGGGAGCGGTGTTGTGCAAGTTCGGCTGTGTGTAAGGAGGATTCCGTTACACGAGCAAGTCTCTCTCTCCCGAGCCGTGTCGAGGCGGACACGCGGCTCCGCATGGGCACCGTACAGAACGGTGCGCGCTCTTAAGGGCCGCTCTCCTACTTTTTAGGTGTATGTATCGTATCGTGTGTAGCCTTCTCAAGACTCCGGTGACTCTCAAGACTTCCCAAGTAAGACGCATGCATTCTAGTATCTCCTGGGCTCCTAGCATTTGCTAGCTTACAAGTGGTATCGAGACCAGAACTAGTCGCATTTTTTCTTTGTTAGCGTGAACTAACGCAGGGGCGCGAAGAACCGCGTCCCCATTGGCGGCCCCGCTCCGGCGGCGGCCCCCAACTTTGTTAGTTTCACTGAGACCGTCTTTCAGACCGTCAATACAAACCGGTTCGCCTCAGGCACCGCGTTGAGCTGAGCCCGCGCTAAGCGCCGGCCTTATCCACAATGGCTATGATTCGCGAGGGCTTCGAGCCCAGCGATAAGCTGTGTGGCTTGTGGGTTAAGATCATTACCCAAAAGGCTGCAATTCTCAATGCCGCCTCTTCAACTCTCCCCTGCCTCAATTTGAACTTGCGGCGGCAGAGATTGGTGAAAACCTCCCGCTCTCTCGTGCTACGACCCGAGCTCGTTTGCGAGTACTGATCGGCATCGATTATGCCCTTTCACAGGGCCTTGAGATGCCGGAACCCATGGAGGCCGACCTGCACGGCGGCGCTGCTGGCACCGAGCTTGCGCTCGCGCTGCCGGTGGACCCCCCGGCACCGGCCCCCGACCCCAACCTGGCGCTCATCCTCGCGCGGATCGCCGAGCTGGAGGCACAGGTGGCCGCCAAGACGGCTGCTGACGCCGTCGTGGCCGCCACGGCGGGCGCCGCAGGCGCCGGCCCCTCCAACGCGCCGGTGCTCGCGCTGCCGGCGCCGGCCGCCGCGGCGCCCTCCCCGGTGAGTGCGACGGGCGCACAACAGAACCAGGGCATAGGCGACATTCCTGTGCCGGTAGTCCTAGAGCAGGCCTTTGGCGCCGCACACATGCAAGACGTGATGCAGCGCCGCGCCGTTCAGGATGCCGCTATTGCCACTGCTGCCTGCGCCGCTGCTGCACAGGGTGGAACCGACAGGTCGCTGGCCGAGGCCGTCGCGCGCGAGTGGCCCAGCCTCAAGTCGGCGCAGCAGCGCGCCCTCTACCTCAGCCTGGCTGACTGGGCCGGCTGCATGTACTCCTACTCCAACCAGAAGCTGAAGGAGATGGAGTGCGCCGAGCTCCCGCCCCAGCTGGCGCACTCGTGGCTGTACCCGATCGCGGCCGGCGCCTACGAGCAGGCGCGCCAGATCGCCACCGACCGCGCGGCAGCCCGCAACCAGCAGGTAACTGATGGGACGGGCGCGGGGCCTAGCTCGGGTGTGGGCACCCCGCAGCGCGCGGGTGCCATGGGCGAGGTGGCTGAACCGGGTGCCGGCGGCACAGTGCCGTCGGCTGAGTACGCCGTGCCGGAGGGCTTTGACGCCCGGGATATGGAGAACGTGAACATTCCCAAATTCAGCGGCACGGTGGGCGGAAACATTCAGTCCGCTAAGACGTGGTTCGAGGTGCTGATGCGCTACCTAGCGTTGCGCGGACGCAACCCCATCGCGCACTTCTTGTTCTACCTGTCGGGCATCGTGCTAGAGTGGGGATCCACCTTCCTAGCGGAACAGGACGCTAAGACTGCGGCGGGCACCCCGCCGCTCACAGTCGCAGGCCTCCGCAACGAGTTCCTGAGCGTGTTTGACAACCCGCTGCACAGCTGCCCGCAGGAAGCGCGCCGAAAACTCTCTCGGCTGAAGATGGGGTCCTCGTACATCACCTATCTCACTCAATTCCGCATCCTGATGCTGCAAGCTGGCCATATGAACGAGGTGGACAAAATCCATTACTTTCAGGAGGGATTGACGGGCGCGTTGGTTGCACAACCGTCTTACCGACGCGCTTACCGCCTTTCTCCGGAGGAGTTGGTCGAATGCAAACGGCAAATGTCGATTTGCTTGCCAAAGGATTTATCGAGCCCTGCCATTCTCCGTTTGGCGCGGCGGTGCTGTTTGTGAAAAAGAAGGACCCCGATAGTCCTACCGGTCACAAACTTCGCATGGTTATTGACTATCGCGAACTGAACAAAATTACAGTAAAGCACCGTTATCCGCTACCGAACATCCAGGACATTTTTGACAAATTGGCAGGCTCGGCGGTGTATTCCACGCTCGATATGAAAGCGTGCTATCACCAATTTAGGATTGATCCAAAGGAAATTCCACCTACGGCGTTTATTACCCCGTTCGGACAGTACGCGTGGCGTGTGTGCCCGATGGGACTGTGCAACAGCCCGTCACACGTCATGGCCGCGGTGAATACAATTCTCTCCAAGGCTGGCCTAGGAGAGTACACGATGGCGTACTTAGACGACGTTATCATCTATTCCAAATCCGCAGAAGACCATGCAAAGCACCTTGACGCCGTGCTCACGGCGTTAGGGCAGGCACACCTGCGTGTCAAACTGTCCAAGTGTGTTTTCAACCGTCCCGAGCTGCCCTTTCTGGGGCACATTGTGGGGCGTTCCGGGTTACGCATGGACCCCAAAAAGGTTCAGGTGGTCCAAGATTGGATCGCGCCAACTGACCTTAAACAGCTGCGGCGTTTCCTTGGCTTAGCCAACTACTTCCGCCGCTTTATACAAGGCTACGCGTCCTTAGTGGCGCCGCTCACTGCCCTCACTGGATCTAAGACGCCTTGGCAATGGTGTGACGCGTGCCAAGACGCATTCGAGGCGGTGAAGAAAGCCCTGATCTCCGCACCTGTGTTAGCACTGCCTGACCTCAACAAACCGTATGAGGTTATTTCGGACGCATCCCTGTATGGAACCGGCGCCGTCCTTATGCAAGAAGGACGCCCACTCGCGTATCTGAGCCACAGGTTTACACCTGCAGAGCGCAACTATACTACCACCGACCAGGAAGCTTTGGGTGTCATTAACGCATTACGTGAGTGGCGATGCTACCTTGAAGGAGCGCCCAACGTAACAGTCGTTACAGACCACCAACCCCTTACGCACCTGGCCACTTTGAGGGCCGACGGACTGCTCTCTCGCCGTCAGGCACGGTGGATCGAGTTCCTACAGAGCCAGATGGTTACTTGGCAATATCGCCCGGGCAGAATCAATGTGGCTGACCCACTCAGTCGAGTTTATGAGGGCGCACCTGACATGCGCGAAGGGCCCCCTCCAAATCAGCCCCAGGTAGCGGCAATGACACGCTCGTCCGCTCATACTGACGTGCACAAACGAATTAGCTCCTCCTACCAGCGGGATGCGTGGTTCAGGAAGCCGAGCAACACGGCAGAGCTGCGAAAAGTCAACGGCCTGTATTACAGGGGGGACCAGGTGGTGGTTCCCAACGATGACGAGTTGCGTACAATGCTTATAGCCGCACACCATGACGATGAGTGCAGCGGGCACGCTGGCCCAGAGCGTACAGCAGAGGCTCTCAAACGGGTGTACTCGTGGCGAGGTCTGGACGCAGACGTAGCACGGTATGTAGCCCAGTGCTCGCATTGCCAACGCAACAAAGCCTCGACCGCCAAGCCGCGCGGTTTACTGCAGCCCTTGCCAATTGCAAAACGAGTGTGGGGCAGCGTCACGATGGACTTGATCACCCATCTCCCCACCACCCCTGCGGGTTATGACTCTACTGCTGTGTTTGTGGACCGGCTGAGCAAGATGACCCACTTTGCTCCCACTCACGCAACGGTAGATGCCGAGGGGATGGCTCACTTATATGTGCAAAACGTTTTCCGCCATCATGGCCTCCCAGATGAGGTCATCTCGGACCGTGGCCCGCAATTCGCCGGCAAGTTTTGGGCCGAGTTGCAGCGCTTGCTGAAGACTTCAGTTAAACTAAGCACTGCATATCATCCGCAAACAGACGGTCAAACCGAAAGGATGAACCGCCTGTTAGAAGAGACACTTCGACATTACATCAACCCGGCGCAAGACGACTGGGACGATCACTTAGCGCTGGTCGAGTTTGCAATTAACAATGCAATGAACAAGTCTACTCGGGCATCGCCCTTTAGCTTGAACTCGCCATACGCGCCGCGCACTCCCGGCACCATCGGGGTCGCGCAGTCGAAGGTGCCTCTGGCCGCTTCCTTTGCCGCTGAGATGCAGGCTCGCTTGCAGAGAGCTACAATGTGTCTTGAACGGGCCCGGACACGACAAAAGCAAGCCTACGACTCTCATCGCCAGGATGCGAGCTTTGCGGTGGGTCAATCCGTTTTGCTGAGCACAAAGAACATCGCTTTGAAGACACCTGGTGTGAAAAAGCTATTACCCAAGTTCATTGGGCCGTTCCCGATCGAAGCGAAGATCGGAGAACTAGCGTACAAGCTGACACTGCCCCCGGGGTATCGAATTCACCCCGTCTTTCACGTTTCACTGTTGAAACCGTACCACTGCAAGGGGAATTACCAACCCCCTCCGCCCGCATTCTTAGACGATGACGGCAACGCATACTGGACGGTTCACGACGTGATTGAACACAGGGACAGGCGGGTAGGCCGCAAACCCGTGCGGGATTTCCTGGTGAAGTGGGAAGGCTTCGGGCCAGAACACAATTCCTGGGAACCAGAGGCGAATTTACGGGAGGACGAATTGGTTGCCGACATTGTCGACAAGTACCTTGTCCGGGTATCCCTACGCCCACCCCCACGCGCTGCCAAGAAACCGCGCCTGACCTAAGCAGTGCACACACGGGCGAGGCACACCTCTCATAGCTGTCCGCACGCACAGTGCCGACACGCATCACAGCCCATAATCACACTTCGTTGGTGTCCCGGGGACGGGCCACTTCAGAGGGGGGGGAGTGTAAGGAGGATTCCGTTACACGAGCAAGTCTCTCTCTCCCGAGCCGTGTCGAGGCGGACACGCGGCTCCGCATGGGCACCGTACAGAACGGTGCGCGCTCTTAAGGGCCGCTCTCCTACTTTTTAGGTGTATGTATCGTATCGTGTGTAGCCTTCTCAAGACTCCGGTGACTCTCAAGACTTCCCAAGTAAGACGCATGCATTCTAGTATCTCCTGGGCTCCTAGCATTTGCTAGCTTACACTGTGGCGCATGTCAGCTGTCGTGTGATGTCGTGTCTGTGGTTTGCCGCTGCTGCATAACCCCCCCCCTTTCGGGGGTGGCTCTGCTGTGTGTGCTGTGCTGAGCGGTAGGTTGTTGCCGGTGCCTGTCGGGTGACTCAGTGCGTGTGACTCAGCGTGTCAAACCCGGTCCTGCCCTATGGCAGCCTTTTCCTCAGTTGCGGTTCAGTTGCGGCTCAGTTGTGGTTCAGTTATGCGCCACAGGCTCAGTTGGGGTTCAGTTGAGGTCGGGTCAGTTGCATCGAAGCATGCGCATAACTGAGTTGCCTCAGTCAGGTGGTTCAGTTGTGTAGCACTATTGCCCCATAACTCAGTTGCAATTGAGAGAGGCTCATCTGTTACGATGGGCTGCCAACTGAGGATGAACTGAGAGACCTCTGTTAGCTTTTTCCCCAGCTTGGTTATTGATATGCTTGAAAGAACGCAACACGCACAAGCGAACATGACGTTGTAGAGCCGAGGCCAGTGAGCTAGTGTTTACCTGTCAATACTTGAATTTACGCGCCTTCTTTTTCCTGCATGGGGTTCTCGCGGGCCTGACTTACCAAGCAGCATAGAGCGGCCCCTGATACTACTATACATATACTGATATAGTACCATACATATACTGATACACTGCACTTCATGCCGGTGCCGCTGCACTTCTGTTCCTCTCCCCCACTTTGCTCTCTCGCCCTCGCTACTTCTCTTCGTAACACAAATTTATGCTAGCTCAGATGTCATTAGAACAAGAGCTGGCGGCAGACGCTGCTTGGCTGGCTTGGGACGCGAGTCCTCACGCTGCTGACCGCTCGTTGACCGGCTTGGCGACGCTGCTCACACGCCAGCTGCAGCCAGCTATTACGTGAGAGAAACGACTATGCCTCATAATCTATCAGCTGCGCTTCAAATGTCCGACCGAGAAGTCTCGGCGGTCGCCGGCCTCAACAACACCATTCAACATCGCGTTCTGTCAACATCACCCTCGCCCCGCACGCCATAGTCCGCAGGTTAGTCCGCAGGTTAGTCCGCAGGTTGAATGACGATGGGATGCGTTGAACCTAGTGGTACCTCGCAAGCCAGTGTGCATGGTTCATCTTCTCGCGCCGTGTTGGGAGCCCCGCCTACAACTAGTGACTGTCTGCTGCCTCCCTTACTAGCGCTCGCTGCAAGGTGTTTTATGGCTCCCTTGCCACGGTGCCTTGTGTCTCATACCACCCCGCCCCCCTCACGCACACACCCTGCCCCGCCACAGCTTGCTGCCCAACCCCTGTTGTCCCCTCTGGACCGTACGGTTGGCTGGACTGCCCCTACACCTCCAGCATTGTGCTCATCAACGGTGAGTGTCCGTGACACGTGTGGGCGCACACACATGCACACGTGCACACAGACGCGCCTTGTGTGGGTAGGCCCCGTGCACTGCCAAGCACTCTGTCCATGGCTGGACAGTACACCGAGAAGGACTTGTCAATGCTAGGGCAATACAATGCTTAGCCAAACCTCTGTACCAACCCTTGTAAGCTCGTCGCTAGGAAATATGTGGAAAATGGTTGCTCGGCGAAAGGTGGAGCGAAAGACCGCAGGTATCTGTGTTCTGCTATGCTTTGCACTCTGCATGCTGACAACCAACGCAACCACGGCTGGGAAAGGGGCTGGATCTGCCGCGGCCGAACGCTGGTTTGACTGGGGACCGCCCCGGCGAGCCAGTGCTTTCGTGCACTTAGGCAACCAGCGAACTCCCCACGACCATATGTGGTTTGCATATCCGTCTCGAACGGATGTAAACGAGCTCTCTCTGAGGGAGAGGATTTCGCATGGCTACAGCTTCCCCGCGAACGCGACGCTATCGTCGCATCGCTGCTCTCAGACAGGCATACTTGATGCCAGTATCCTGCACACAACGTGCTACACAGCTAGCAAGCTTGCTGGCACCGGGCCCCTCGGCATGTCGCAAATGAGACCCTCGCAAAGCCCAGCTGCTGCAAAGCACCCGCATATTGAGGGGCTTATAAGCTCCAAGCACATACCAGTTGCCTCAGAGCCGCTCGCCAACGACGTCCCAGAAAGGGGCCGAGCCGAACCTCCAGTATTTACAGCTAATTCCCAGCTCTATGAAAATGCGAGTTTGCTCACAGAACCACCACCGACAAGCTCCGAACGAAGGCAATACCGAAGCCCTAGCGGACTCCTGTCGCGCGCAAAGGTTAAGCCCAAGCCTGGATGCACCAACATACGCAATGCGATGATAACGGCTTTGCAGCCGGTAGGGGAGGGGCTCCTTTCTACCAATCTGAAAATAGCACAGGCATGCAGAAATGGCGTGACAAAGTTATGCACAGCGGAGGGAGCATACCGTTCATATGCGACTAAGACAATCAGGCTGCTTGCAGAGAGCCTATTGACGAGTGTACTTGCGCTGGGCGACCTGGGCAATCGGCATGGAGGAACCCTGCTGCGCTCCGGTGCTTCGGCACTGCACTCCATGGCAGAAACAGCCTACGGGCCGCAACCGACCCTTAACTGTAGCGCCCCCTGGGAAAATTCACCACTCCTTCGCCTGCACCTTACACTCGTCGTCCACTTCCACTGGGCTGGAGCAGGGCATGTGCGGGCAGCCATGCACAGCCATACAATTGCCAACAGAGTAGCCGCACATCTTGCTACCCGGTCTAGACTCGCCATCTACCAAACAGCCGCCCAGACTGGCAAAGCCCTACACACCATACTTGACAAAGCCATTGTCAGCCTCACAATCATGGCCGCGACAGGGGCCATGTATATGCTCTGGACCCACCTCCTGCATGCCGAAACCCGCACTGCCTCAGTCAACTCAGAAATCTGTACAAACGGTGCAATCCTCAGCCTGCTACTATGGGGTCCCACACTCACCACTCTCGCTCTCTCCCCTCTGTGTGTAATAGCGCTTGCCCTCGGGATAACCGCCATCCCCGCAACCCTCGGTCTCCTGTTCGCACTGACAGTGACATCCATCCTTGCCGTCCTCTGTCTCCCAGCTCTCCTCAAACATGTGGTCCAAGTGACACGGCAGATAGCCTTTGCAACCTGGGCCCGGCGGAAGCTCCTACTCTGGGGAACTGCCATGGCCATCATCCTGCGAAACCTGTACCTCACACTGCCGGACCCTTGCAGTGTGCAACCGGCACAGCTGACACTCTGGGGGTCAGCACTGGCCACCGGCCTACTTACTGCTAGCCAGGCAACCACTCTCCTCACGCTTACATATGCAGTAAACCGGACACACACGGTGGCCTACGTCAAGCCAACACTGCGAGGTGCGCTGCCCACAGGCCCGACAGCCCCGCCGGCGCCCGCCGACCCTCGCATTCATGCGGCAGTGAACACCCAACCACCAGCCGCGCTGCACTGGCCGCCCCGGTCCAATGCAACATACCGTGAAACACAACGGCAACACTTCTGCAGTGTCCACGCCCTCAACAACTCTTTGGGGCTCGCATGGCTCGACCCTCTAGATGTCCTCTCTTATGCTAAACGAGTGCACGCTCACCTTACAGCCGCGCAGGATCCGAATGCCCTGTTCTGGAAAGAATGCTACTGCCCCAACAGTGGCGCCTTCAGCGAACTTCTCCTGAACCACTACCTGTACCACAATGCCACCATCAGCAACATATTCGCCTACCCCAACAGGAAGCTGATTATGCGCCGAACCCACTTTCCGCGACTCGATGGCGACATCAGCAAAGAAAAGGTCCTAGAGAACCTTCCGGTAGCCGCCCGAACTCGCGGCTTTACCGTCCACCAATACACTGTGCGACACACAATTGCTGTGCGTTACGAAGCAGGACAATGGAGAGTAATAGACTCGGTGAACAGCCCTATCCACAACACGGTCTTACACGACAACACTTGGAACACACTTGATGGGGAGGTCTGGTGCCTTGACGCGGTGCGTGCATCTGACACGGCAACACTTCAGGACGCACTTGGGCAACTCCGTGAGATCGTCCCGCCACCACGCCCGCCACCCCACATGGAGGCCACCAGACCCGTGCAGACAGGGCCCGCCGCCACAGGAAGGCCGGCACCAGAGCCCGCTCAACATGCCCAAGACAACTCACCGCTGCGGGCAGCACACAGGGCGCCACAGCATGCAGCACCCCGCACTACCGCACCCGCGCAGCCACACAATGCAAATGCTGGCATAGCACCCCGACTCAACACGACAGGCACCCGACAAACTATCCTGAACTGGATTGTACGGCCCACTGCACGCAACCATGCCCACATGGAACCCAACCAGGCACACACAAACACGCGACCCCCCAGCAGCAACACCACCCTACACATCGTGACCCACAATGTACGGGGACTGCTCTCAGAAATTTTGTCCACCGGCCAACCCGGCAACCTCAGCTTCACCCTCTGCAACCTAGCCCAGTGGAAAGCCGACATAGTTGTCCTAACCGAGACAAAACTGACAGGGAAGACTGACTCTATCAAGCGAGCCTTCCGAAATGAAGGATACCGCCTCTACTGTAGCACTACTCCCCGCGTGGCCACAGCGCGCGGTAGCGCTGGCGTAGCGGTGGCCATCTCCGCCCGGTACAGTGACCTCGGCTGTGTCACACACCACACGCCCCCACCAACACTCCATGGCTATGTGTCACACGTTCAAATTAAGACCCCGGGGAGCACGCCTCTCACTGTACTGGGCATCTACGCACCAGAGGACATGCAAACCCGCAAGGCAATCTACACATACTGTCAGCAGGTGGTAGGCCGGGCGGACGCGTGCGGACACCACCTAGTCACCGCGGGAGACTTTAACGCCGTCGCCCGAGCACATGAGCGGGACAGCCCCATCGACACGGTGGACCGGGCCCACCAGCGGTTCCTTGCCGATAGTGGCCTGTGCCCTATCCGCGGAGACACCACTACCACTGCCGAATGGTCATATGAACAATCACGCCCGGGCATGGCCCCATACCACAGTCGCATCGATGACATCCTCCTATGCCCTGCCACGCGCGCTGCATGCACAGAAGCGCGTGAATACACCAGTACAGTTGCAGGCAACTTTGACCACAAACCAGTCCACGCAGAGTTACTAGCCGCGGACCTACAGCTATGGCCGGCACCACAGGCCGGCGCCCGGAACCCAGCCCCCCAGCAGCAGACCCAACAACGATGGGCCGAGGTCGCCCTGCCCGTCACACAAAAGCAACTGGCCGCCGCAGCTATCCGCCTTGAGGAAGCCTTGGTGGAAGCAACAGCCGACCTACATTCCGCAACAAGGCAGGCAACGCAATCAATTGAACATGCACTCACGAGGCACAGCATGGACCCCACAGGCTACCCCGCCAGCGTCATGCACCGAGACCTGGCGCAGGACACGAGCATCCAGAAGGCCGATATCAACCAACTTGCAGAACAACTTGCCTCCGCACTGGACACCGGGCTAACATGCCTCCTTGAAGAGTGCACCCGGAAAGCCCCCTTCACTGGCAAACACCACGCATCACGCTCCACCGCATGGGTGCTAAAGCCCCTATGGGACAAGGAAGTGGCCCTGAAGACACAACTTACAAACCTCACGCAAGGGCCCCAGGCCCTACCTGAGGTAGACGCCGCCAATGCAGCAGCAAAGCTGCGGAACGAAATAAAGGCCTGCCAGGCCGAGCACCGCCAGCTAGTGGCGGACCGCGCCAAAGCCCAGCGAGAGGCCGCTGCCACAGCGCTGCAACATACCCTGGCCACGCGCCCTGCACAGGGGCACAAGAGAATCTTTCAGAAGGACGACATGGAACGGGGTCTCCCAGCGGTCCGGAACCCAGAAACTGGGGAGGTGACGACTGACTCCACCAGCATCCTCGCCATACTCGAAACCCACTTCCGAAAGCTGTCCGCCCCACCACGCGGCACCCGCACTGGGGACTTCCGACTACCCAGCAACGCCACACGCGGCTACCCATTTGAGAAAGCCGACGCAACAGATCAATTCACACTGGACCGCAACCGGCACCCTGACACACACTCCATGCTCCCCAGCATGGCAGACACGGCAAATTTTGAACAGTGCATTTCTCACCTCTCCAGAAACAAGGCGACAGGCCCTGATGGCATACCAAACGAACTGCTCCGTATCCTGCCATTGGGCATGAAGCGTAACCTCCACTGTATCCTGCAAATCATGTACGTCAAGTCACAAATACCTGAAACCTGGGCCGCATAGGAGACCGTGCTACTCCCCAAACCTGGAGACGCCCTGGACATAAAAAACAAACGGCCCATTGCGCTCGCAAACACCTGCTACAAGCTGTACACGTCCATGCTTACCTTGGGCATTGGTGAACTGGCTGGCCCCCTCCAGCTATTCAGTGAAGCACAGGAAGGCTTCCGTGCCTACTGCAACACCGAAAGGCAGGTCCTAAATTTAGTACATGCCCTTGAGGATGCCGCACTGTTTGGAAAAGATGTCTATGCGGTATACGTGGACTATAGCTCCGCGTTTAACACAATCGACCAGGACCGATTACTACAAATTATGTTTGACCTTGGGCTGCCAACGGACCTGATCCGCGCAGTCCGCAACCTATATGCACATGCGACCACCCACATCCGCACCGAACACGGAAGCACATCCGCCATTCCTATAGAGCGAGGCACCGTGCAAGGTGATACACTCTCACCTGTGCTCTTTATTCTGTTCATGGAACCTCTTGTCCGCTGGCTCCATGCGGGCGGACGGGGCTACCACTACGGCTGCCTGACCCCGAGCGAAAACCTGCAATACCATTGCAGTGCCGCCGCGTACGCAGACGACCTGGCGGCGCTCACCAACTCGCTCGACGACCTGCAGGTTCAATGTGACAAAATCGCATCTTACGCCGAGTGGGCGAGCCTGCGTGTCAATCACACCAAGTGTGCCACCACCGCCATCTGGCACGACAAATCTCGCTCGGACCCCAACCTTGACGGGCCCACAGGAAAAGCTACCCTCGCCGCCATGCGCCGCAACATGACCAACACAATCAAGATTGGCACGACCCCTGTCCCGTACTTCCCCCCGACCCAGCCGTACAAGTACCTGGGAGTGCAGCTCACGTTCTCGCTGGACTGGTCGGCACATGTCGCAAGAGTCACCGAGATTGTGAAGGACAAGGGCACAGCCATTGCCACATCCCTGGCGACACCGGCACAACGCCTGCGCATGATACAACAGTGCGTGCACACCACAGTTGCATATGGATTCGCAGCAATGCCCTTCACAAAACAGGACATAACAACGCTCGACACTACCCTGGCTGGTTTTGCAAAGCGCTGCTACGGACTCCCCCGCAGCTTTCCCACCCGGACCTCCCTCCTGCCCGCCGACGAATACGGCTTGGACCTGGGCTCCCTCCTGCCGCAATACGCGCGCGTGGCCCAGCGAGCCCTGGTCCTTGCCCTAAATGACTCGGGCCGTCTTGGGATAGTAACCCAAGCCCTTCTGCCGCGCCAGGCAAGCATAGCTGGCCCCACACAGGCCCACCTTCTCCCAGCCCATAGGTCACACCACCTTACGACGCTGAAACAGATGACCCTGGCAAAAGAGTACGGTGTCACACTGTACCAAAATGGGTCTGCCTTTACTGCGCCTACCTGGTCCATTGCCGCTGCCCTTGAGGCAGAAGCTGAGGCCCGGGGCGTCGAACCTCTCCCCATTGAAAACGTCCTCCCTCTTGCGGACCTGAGGCTCGAACTGAGCCACCTGGTGGACCGCAACACAGGCAAACACCTGATTACTAGCTCGGACCTCGAGAAGCACATGGGAGCGAGCCGGGTCCGGCACAAGCACAAGGTAGCCCTGAACAGGCTTAGCCTTGCTCTCAGTATGGCTGCACGTGCAGGGGAAAACGCTCCAGCCCACGGCAGCCCTGCCCCCCTGACCACCGCACAGCGTGCACTGCCTGACGTGGCCGCAATCGTGGCCTTAGCCATGAGGGCGGACCCCCTCCCTCTCGGAATGGCCAACCCCCTCGACCGGTACCTGCAGCCCCTCCCGGAGGCGCCCCCCGTCCAAGCAAACACCACGCAAGCCCCCGCCGACCTAGCCCCCCCCTCCCCGGCCCAGGCCCATCCCGGCGCACAAGGTGCTGCTGCACCGGAAGTCCCCGCTAATGGGGCAACGCAACCCTCCCTACGGCCACCGGCCAGAGCCCGCAAGCCGGCTACAACACGCCGGCCACAGAACCAAACACGCGCACGGCGCGTTACAAAACATGCAGCGCAACGCGCACGCATTGCAGAAACTACACGCACTACCCCTGAGGACCTACTCACCGGGGACCGCGCCGCCATCAACCATGCCCTGCGGCTCACCAACGGCGATGAGAGCCTGCCGGTGGGCACGCGGGGGTACGAAACGGCATGCTCGGTATTCCAAGCGCTCGCCAAAGACAGGACACATGCGGATCTGCCACCCACACCCACAAGACCCACCCTCCCTTGCACATGCTGTCGAACCACGCCAACAGCGCCGTGGGCTACCACCCGCCCTCACATCCCGCCTCACGGCGAATGCCGCCAACCCCGAACCCAACGCCATAAGCGAGTATCTGAACAACACAGGATTGCCTATGGAAGTCAACCAGGCTGCCGCTCACAACGACCCCATGGACGCCGATAGCCCGACGCCGCCCCTGACCGCCCCGGCAGCGCAAGCTGCGGGAGGCCACGGGGCCCGTCCCAGCTGGCGACTGGCCCGCGCCAGGATCACACACGATCTAGTCCCACGGCCCGCCGACAACCGCACTAACGGTGACACTCAACTCACCTACGACCTGGACAATGACGGACAGGAACTGGCACAGGTCCTGCACAGCGAAAACAAACAAACTGTCACGGACAAAGAACTGACACGGAAGCGCAAGGCCAGAGAGGACACCTCTGGGACACGTGAAAAATACTGGAAGGTGCAGTGGAAGCCGTCCATTTGCCCTGCCGGCATTGTCTCTGCTTTCGTTCGCATGGGCTACGCAACTATCCAGAACGCCAGGTGCTACAAGCACCCTCTTGCGACGCGCCCAGGCCCACAACCTGCGCAGACCGAGGCTGAGCCTCCGGCTGAAACCCAAGCCCACGCAATCTCACCTGAAGAGCCTGCCCAAGCTGCAGAGCCGGCAGCACCGCAGCCCACTGGGGCCCCCCTATTCTCGTCCTGGACGACCAAACTCCTGCGACATGTCACGTGGGCGCCGAGCACGGACCGTGAACGGGACCTAAAACACAGTCCACAATGGGAGGAGTTACTGGAGGAGTGCAAAACCCGGCTAGCAAACGGTACCAACCAAGGCCCGCGGCCCCGAACAGTGCGCCCCGCACCTGATCGGAACCTTACCGCCAGACAGCGCCAAGGCCGCCACGACGCCGAGCCCCTGGATACCGCATCCCGCGCGCGTGACATCCGCACGAACACCACCATCACCACAAGCCCGTGCAACCCCTACAAGGACATCGTGGCCCCCGGAGCATACACAATTACCACCACTGGTGGCACCCGCCGTGACCCAGCTGAGGCACACGTCCATGAACCCAGTGGCCGCTGGCTGGGCACCATCACCTACCCCCGCCTCCTTACCCTGTGGGAGCGCTTCAGGCACACCGGCAACCAGCGGCCCAACGCCTTTGAGGAAGCGGTCGCTGCCCTCATCATGCGCTACCGCTATGACCCGGCGCAGCAGGACCGCAAGGCCATGCCAATGCACCAGGTGTCGCTGCCGGCAGGCACAGTAGCAGCCATCGTCCAATGCCTGCGGGTCACACAAGCAGTACACATTCGGGAAATGTTTGCGTCCCCACTTAACTCCTCCACTGCAGCCCACGAATACTGGACACGAGACCCTGCTGATGGGGCCTTTGGCGCACTGCACGATGCCTACCAGACCGCATGGACCGGCTTGCAATATGCCCACCCCCCCTCTACCCCCCACGATGCACGGAAGGCGCTCATGTGGGCCCTCGCATGCGCCGAGGCTATGCGTGACTCACAGGAACCAACCCTTACTGTATTGGCGCTCCCCAAAGCGGCCACTTTCCCCCACACGCAGTGGCTTCAACACCCACTTTGCCACGAGCTGGCCAACTGGTCCGCGGGCACCGCGGGCCTTGACACAGGACTTGGCACCAACACCCAGGCTGAACGCCAGAAGGGGCTCCGACTGGTCATTGTTGGGAACCCCGCCGGACTCCAGTGCTTTGCCCCCCACCTGAAACGGCTCGTGGACACACTGAAACGGGGGGCGAACGCACCCACGCACATCAGCGACCCGCGCACGTGGACACACACGGCCACGGCCCCAACCTGCCCGGCCCTCCCAAACTCACTTCTAAAGCAAGCCAAATACCAGCACGCTAACCCAAAGACGATACACGCCATGGCTGACGAAGCACGACGCTTTCCTAACGCGCGATTCCAGACCCACCATGCTCTGGCCCACGACGTGAATGGCACTGTCTGGACAGATGGTTCGGTAAGCAAAATCAAAACTGAAAATGGCAAAGAAGTCCAGGTTGCCGGCGCCTGCGCCTGGTTCAGCGATTCTCGCGTTGTCTACGTGAATCCAAATGGCGCTGGGTGCACTAACACTATTACGAGAGCTGAGCTGGCAGCAATTCGTGCTGCCCTCGCAGAATTTGGTGGCGAAGGTAAAGAATTTGCAACTAAGAAGCTCACTATTGCATCAGATTCTGTTGCAAGCTTGTACCTAATCAAACGAGCAATTAACGAGCCTCGGCGACTGCATCTGAGTAAACATCGGGACCTCCTGGATTCAGTCGTGGCATTGCTCCATGCACGCCATGCCCGGGGCGCACCCACCGCTCTGATTAAAGTGATCTCGCACACCGGGCTACACGGCAACGAGGAAGCCGATAAAGGGGCGGCTGCCGTCGCCACCCAGGAAAAACCCGCCGATGTATCCGAACCGGCCGACAACGACCCGCACGCCCGGCACTGGTGGCCGACCTTCACGGTCACCAGGGACGACGATAGCACAGCCACGCACTACGTGTCGGACCTAAACCGGGGCCTCACCAGGGCAATGGCCCCCAGCTGCCGTGGTGGATACGCCAACAAAACCCTGTACACTGAGAAATGGGCCGAGGCAGCACCCAGCCTTGACCCACGTGCCAGTAACGCGTACATGACGAACTCGGACGCCAGCCACGGCCTACGCCGGTTCATACAGAATGCTCGTCAGGGAGGCCTCATCTGCCCGGCCCGGCTGGCTTTGTTTAAACTACGAGACAGCGACAAATGTGGTCTCTGTGCCCACACCCTGCGCAGCCGCGGATCTGACCCAGAGCGTGGCACCGCAGGTCACCTTGCCGGCCACTGCGCGCACCCCCAACTCGTTGGCGCTAGGATAGCCAAACACAACACTGCAGTGCGGACGATTGCCGAATGCCTACACCATGGTCACAACGGTGGTGGCTACATGATAATGGATGCCACCTCCCGAGCTGAACTGCCTGAGTACTGTGCGGGCATGCGGCCGCCGCCCTGGCTCTGCCCGCAAGTGCCCGCTGCAGACCTCAACAGGATGCGGCCTGACATTCTGTTTATCCCGAACCTTCCCCGGTCCGAAGCAGAACGCTTCATGACATCCCCACCAGCCAACAAAGGGGCCTACCCAGTGTACATCCTTGAAGTTGGATACACCTCTGACCTGCACCACAGCGAGAAGCTCATTCAAAAACAAGCACAGCACGCCACCCTTGCCACTGCCATGCGAGCTGCAGGGTGGACTGTGCACTACGATACTAAACACGTTATTACACTGGGCCACGGTGGCACTGTCCCCCGTACCCTTGAAACTCTCCTCAAAGACCTGGGAGCCAAACCGCAGGCAGCCAAGGCCTGCTGCACACGTCTCCACATGCATAGCGTCACCACGCTCCGGGGCACCGCAAACCTGTACTACCGGCTAGAGCGAGAGATGGGTATTGCCAACACCCGATGCCGCCCGGGAGGGCGCACCCAGGGGACCGCCAATGGCGGCCCCCGCGCAGGGGAGCCGGGGTAGGGAAATCAAGTTTTCCGATGGTGGGGTGAGCTTGTCTCACTCCTCCTTAAGACACGCGGGCACCTGTGCCCTGCGTAGATATTATTATTATTATTTCCATGGCTGGCCTTGACATGCATTGGCACCTACCCGCCTTGACGCAGACGATTAACTGGGTGTGTCTATGTGTGTGCACGCGTGCATGCAGGCGCTGCCGGTGGAAGCAAAACTACAGGAGCCAGCGTGACACCAGCTGTCTGGCGCTAGAGATGGAGGCGGGCGCGGCAGCGCCAGTGGCATACTTTGGCATGGTAGCTGTGGTGGCGGCGGGCGTCAAGGTGGTGGGTCGGAGACGTTGCGCCCAGTAGACATGCAAGTGGTTGCTGCCAGTGGCTAGTTGCACGTTCACATGCAGACATGATGCGACTTTGCGTATTGTTGCATGTACGTATGGACTTGCGGTAGTGTTGCTTAAGCATCTGCACTTGTCGTGCTATCAAGCCTTGACAGATGGCTAGCATGTGGAGTAGCGGTCTTAGTTCTTACGTTAGTACTGATGTAGGCCTTCAGCAAAGCACAAGGCTGCCATGTAACGGGCGTCAAAGTGATGGTTACTGGTGTGCCTTGTAGACCGTGACAAGGCTGTTACCATGGCTGGTTAAGATGGTAAGCAGATCGTAGCGAGATCGTAACGATGCCGGAGGGGTAACGATCTACGACCTAGGTAACAGCGATCGTAACGATCGTTTGGGTGCCATAGGGCTGGACGGCGGGTGGCGCGTTTTGTGAAGTGGAGGAGGTTCAGGGTGGGTCGCCAAAGTTGACTTTGCGGCTGACGCTTGCATCACCTGTGCAGGCCCCCTAGATTTCCTTCTGGGCAGCTTTTCTTTCCAGGCGCTGGCGTGGCGTATTATCGTCATCAGCTTGTCTGGCGGCCATGTGTACTAGCTCTGGCTGGAGTCGCAGCGCCTGGGCGGCTGTGGGACTACCTGCACAGCGCGTTGATTGCAGCTTTCCGTCTGTATTTTTGCGGGCGGGTTTTATCCGGGAGCGCCGGATAATCATCCGGACCCCAGAATATGTGGGCTTTATCCGGCCCAGATATAACCGGGGTATTATAGCCGGCGGGGTAATATGCGGCGGAGTAAAGCCGGCGCCGGATGTAAGTGGTCCGGATATAGCAGTGCCCGGATACATCCGGGCCGACTAAACCTGGTGCGGGACAAAGCCCGACCAGATATAGTTGAGCCTGGCTATATGCGACCGCATATAGCCATGGGATCATCCGGTGCATCGTCCGGTGCATCGCAGGCTATCGCTGTCTTTGAGCTGAATTGTTGCAGAGCGATAGCTGGGGGTGAAACAACATGGGGGCAAGTGCCCGAGCGAGGGGTTGTGCCGTAGGTCATGCCGTTGCATGGGCCGACATTAAGAGACAGGGCCAGACCTCCAAAACATAACTTACTATCAAGTTTACTCCGCTATACTTTTGTGCAAGCTTGTAATTGGGAACGGATTGCCTGCCGAGTATTTACAGCAGTAGACTTGACATCACTGGGCGGAAGAGACGACTATAATGCAGCTTATGAACCAAAGCAAGCTGCTACATCTAGTAGTGAGTTTCTTCAGTTGAATCTAACTGAACCAATACTGAACCCGTACTGAGCCGCGCGTAACTGAACCGCAACTGACCCCCGGCTGCCATAGGGCTGCATGGGAGCCGCTACAGGCCCAGCGGGGGTATGCCGGGCCAGCGAGTCCCTGACTCGCTGGTTGTGTTGCCAACAGCGCAAGCTAGCAGACTGTGTATCAGACTGTGTCAACCAACCCATCGCGAGCATTAGCCTTGTCCGTTCCTTCGCGTCCCAAACGTTAGCATCCCACTACGTTAGACTGCGTCAGCCTGCCTCGCGCCAGCAGCAGCAGCCAGCCTCCGTGGCTGAATCGCTCATCATTGGTTGTCCCCGCGTCAGCGTCCAGACTTGATCACCCTGGTACGCGGCCGGGCATCGGGACATTGGTGGCCATACGGGGTCCCTACACTCTAGGACCGTATCTGATACATATCCGTACCCAAGCGGGTCCCACTCCAGGAAAAAGCGTGTCCCCAGGGAGGCGCCCACGCGGCGGCACCAAAAGCCCTTGGGAGATTGTCCTTCATGGAAGCCGCCACGTCGTCGCTTGCTGATGCTTGAAGGACAATCTATCAGGGGGGTTTCACCGCGTGCCGTCCGGGGGGTGCGTTTCCCCAGCCAAACCCGCACGCCGAGGAGGCCAGGAGACGTCGCCCCGAGAAAAATGCAGAGCGGGATACAGACTCCGCCACTTAATGTATATGTTACTTGCAATCTATTGGAGTAATAGCGCTTGACGGCAGGCTAAAACGTGCTCGTCGAGGCTCAAGTCGCGAAAGTGACCGAAGCCAACATCCTAGATAGGCGTTGTTTTCGGGCTTTATCGATTGCAGTCAACACAAATACATGCATAGGTGTAATCAGGATGCTGTCTGGCCTGATATGGCGTGTCCTGGCGAACGCGACATTTAGATGTTTGAGGTCGGCCCCGGCTCGAGTTGGTGCCCCGGGGTTGCTCTAATGACCTTGTGTGGTATAAGATGCTATAGGAATGGTGGTGGTCTGGGGACACGACCGGCCCGTAGGGCAGTGCGCGAGTGGGACCCGCTTGACCTCACCCGACGGAGTCACCCAGCCATACTGCATGACCATCCCTCTGACACACAGCCAAGGCCATATGCAAGAGGGCAGGGCGGGGCGATGACCTTTGCATGCGTGGGGACACGACGTCGTCGGCACGCCCGCAGCGCCCCAGCAGCGACCCCCCCCTTCGCCCCAGGTTCTTGTCGAGCTCCACGTCGCGCCGTCCAGCCCAGCTGCCAGCCCGGTTCCTCCTCCCGGCCAGCCCCGTTGCACCGTGCGTGGGCCGGTTCCTGGACGGGTGTGGGGAACCGTACTACGGTCCGCACCCGTCAATTGCCCCGTGGCCGGCAGCGCATCATGTCCCCACGCAGCGGCGCCTCATGCCCAACTCGCCTGGCCGGCACCAGCCTTTCATACCACTCTCGGCTCACCATTTACAGCAGCCAGTGAGCCTTTGTGTCAGCCCGGCCGCAGCTAGGCAGCCACCCTGGTTTGTGTTTCTGCGCCGCCTTCCCCATCCGCACCACCAACACCAGGCGCAATTGTGCGAGACCCCGTATTGCATACCCATGCAGCGAGTTCACAGGTTAACCCACGATGACATCTGTGGATCACACCGAGCTGAAGTGCACCAACCCTTGCTGGTGTCGTACCAAATCCCATGTAGACCCTGGTCTTGTAAAACCCGACCTTTACGTGCGAGGTCAATGAGAAGTATATTTGTCAGAAAATTGCGCGTGTGCTCAGTGATGCGTTCCCGCCGATGCAGCAGGGACGCACGAACCGCCCTGTGATACGTCCATCCTTCGCTTAAAACGCGTAACATAGATTGAGTCATACTCTCGCCTTTGTAGATTGCGTAGTGTGGGGGAACAAACCCATCTCCATGTAAGAACTGATACACCTCGTGCACGCGCTGATCTATAAGCAACGGAGTTCCAGCGGAAAACGAACTGATGAAACTGCTAGACAACTTGACCGAGTAATAAGTGTCACCAGAAAATAATGTAAGCAGAGCAAGCGACTGATGCAAAGCCGAGTAAAACTCTACACAGCAACGACGTTAGTACTAAAGAAGAACGGAAACAGTAAGGTACTAACCGAGATATGGAAGTGATTGATGTGATACAACCTTGGCTGCATTAGCCGTAATGTTGAGGTCACTGAGTCGCCCAGACCCAAGGATAGTGACATTAAACCTACGCGGCAAAAATATGGTACAACAACAGCAAAACGCTGTGGTGAACAATTGCAAACCTCGGATGCTTTGAAACCACATCCCAATTCGCCTCAATATCTCGCCACAACATCATGTAGTCGCGTCGCTCAAGACGAAGCTGGCCTTGAATCGCGAAGCCTGACAAACATGGTTCTTGGACAATACTTCGTGACATAAGTGGCGGAAACATGTCAGCTTCCCAACTGCAGACACGGTGAGGATTTAAAGGAAGGATAGGCAATACCCAATGGACACGACGCTTTAAAACTTGAGATGCATGGACAGCTGCGTGAGGTGCAAGTGCCACAAAATGCACCGACCTGCAACATTGTTTTGGAGTGGGGGCCTGCAGTGATGGTGCTCTGCAGTACCTTTTAGCCGTTTCTAAGGTTGATACAGCCGTGCCCTTGACAAAAGTTGAACAACCCCCATGACATGTGAGTACAATTGTGCGCGGATTCGACCGGTTCACAAAGGCCAGCATCGTCGGAATATCATATTCAGGAGAAACAAAAACAACCGCATCATGTTCAGAATACGACCCGTTGTCAGGCAACGCACGCAGTAAGATGTCACTCCGGTTATGCCCAATCCAATCCCGAAAACCATATCCAGCAGTAGGACGCTCCAGGTTGGCAGGATGCACGTAAACGGTCAGGGGTGTAAAAAGAGGCGCCAACACATGAATGTAACCTGCACATGCTTTATGCATTTTCATGACAACTATAGCTGCCAAGGTCATCTCACCACTCACGACCTGGACGTCGGTGTTTGTGATTAGATGCGACAGCGCAAACCTCCCAAATCGTGACTATCCGCACCTCCAAGTGAAAGCCAGGAATATTTACCAAAGCAACATTTAACGTATCGCATGCTTGCAGGCAAGCTGCAACAACGCAGATGATCAGAATGAAACCGTGCATGTTGCAAGAAATTCTTGCAATAGCTCGTGCTTGAGAGCAAGGTCGGATGAATGGTCGGGTCATCGATGTCGAGATCGGCGCGTGTTTGGTGCGGGTTGAAATGCCGTGCAAGGAAGGTCGGAGCCCGTGCAATACCGGCGCCCACACCTTACATACTACTGCAAGTCTCCTCTTGCACCACCGTCAGGTCTCTCACCACCGTCCGTATTTATACTCCCGGGGCGGGCTGCAACAAAAAGAATGGGGCTATGTAGCCGTGCCGTTCAGAGGGTGTTGGTTCCCAACGCATTGGCAGCAAATAAACCCATACCCGCGTTGCCCTCGTCCCCCCCTACAAGCAAGCTAGACGCGCTTGGAAAAACGCAACACGCACAAGTGAACATGACGTTGTAGAGCCGAGACCAGTAAGCACAAGCAAGGCGAAAAGCGTGAGCATGAGCAGCGACCGCAACTGCTACGTAACCTTTGACGAGATAACCGCGCGCCAAGCTGCGCCACTCCGGCGTCCTAAAGCTTGTCACTCTCAGCTGGTATACGGCTGTCAGAGACTGGGCTGGCGTACACTGGCCGCAGACTACCAAGCGAAGGCTGCGATGCGTTGTGACAATGCGAACCCCAAGAGACCCACCTGGAACGCAGCCAGGCATCCTTGGCGAGCCAGGAGTGCATGCGAGGGCAGGAGGAAAGAGAACGGCAGAAAGGAGGGTGCGGCATGGCGGTTGTCAGAACGTTGAGGCCGGCGCAGAAAAACAAACCAGGGTGGCTGCCTAGCTGCGGCCGGGCTGACTGGCTGCTGTAAATGGTGAGCCGAGACTGGTATGAAAGGCTGGTGCCGGCCAGGCGAGTTGGGCAAGAGGCGCCGCTGCATGGGGACATGATGCGCTGCCGGCCACAGGGTAACTGACGGGTGCGGACCGTAGTACGGTTCCCCACACCCGTCCAGGAACCGGGCTGGCAGCTGGGCTTGACGGTGTGACGTTGAGCTCGACAACAATCTGGGGCGAAGGGGGGGGGGGTTCGCTGCTGGGGCGCTGTGGGCGTGCCGACGACGTCGGCGTGTCCCAAAACACCGTAGTCCAAATGAAAGCCAGACGAGATAAACGCTGACAATAATAATACCAGTTGCCTCAGAGCCGCTCGCCAACGACGTCCCAGAAAGGGGCCGAGCCGAACCTCCAGTATTTACAGCTAATTCCCAGCTCTATGAAAATGCGAGTTTGCTCACAGAACCTTGAACCACCACCGACAAGCTACGAATGAAGGCAATACCGAAGCCCTAGCGGACTCCGGTCGCGCGCAAAGGTTAAGCCCAAGCCTGGATGCACCAACATACGCAATGCGATGATAAAGGCTTTGCAGCCGGTAGGGGAGGGACGCCTTTCTACCAATCTGAGAATAGCACAGGCATGCAGAAATGGCGTGACAAAGTTATGCACAGCGGAGGGAGTATACCGTTCATATGCGACTGAGACAATCAGGCTGCTTGCCGAGAGCCTATTGACGAGTGCAGGGGTTCGGGGCAGGGTTGCACAGTACTCAGTACGTGTTAGTACGTACTAGTACGTACTGAGTACTAGTACGCCTCTCCTGGGTCTCAGTACGGCGCAAAATACGCCAGGGGGGCGGGGGGCGGGGGTGTGGGGGTCGCCGGCGGGTGCCGGTCGCCGGTGGTCGTGCCGTGTCAATGCGTCGATGGCACAGTGCAGTGGCGAGAGGCAACATAGACGCAACATAGGCAACGCCTGAAGCATAATATGATTCTGTGTGTGTAGTTGCTCACAACCAAAAGCCTGATATCAGTGACACGATGGCCGATGCGATGCGCGAACCGAGCCTGCCCTATTGGATACGCGCAATGGAGCTCTGGATGGATATACTTGATGGCCAAACAGTAGGCAAAACAGGTTGCGCAGTTGTCACTCCGCTCATTTCTTGACATTTAATAACAAGTATGCGTTTCCAACAGCATAGCGAGCTGTAACGGCCTCGAGTATGGTCATGTATAGTAGGATACAGGGAAGGATACTAAGGAGGAACACGGAGAGCGAAATTTGCAATGGGACCGGGCATAGGCTGCATGGGACGTACTATAGCACGTACTAACCCTTGCTCGCCGGCGTATTATAAGTGAATTATGGTGTATTGTACTAGAAAGCTGTGTACTGCGTATTAATACGCGTATTATAAGAAAATGGCTAGTACAGTGCAACCCTGGTTCGGGGTGTCCAACTCGGCGGTTAGCTGTCGGTTGCACCGAAATTTCTACCCCCCCCCCCTGGAAGTGGGCTTTCCGCGGCGACCAAGCCTGAGACCTATAGCTATGATACAATATAACTCATCTAACTCATTAACAGGCGTCAATGCCCAGGCTCTCGAGCTCGCACTTTCATAAGCGGCCATGCCGCCCACCCTGCACGCCCTAGCCCCCGCGCACGCCTCATGACCCCCCAATAAGTTTGGGGTGATGCGCGCTGGCTGAAATCCACGCGCAGCCCAGAGAAGCGCGAATTGTGTGTTACTACAAGCGCGCGCAGGAAGAACTCCTCGGTTTGGGCTCCTTTTGGCAGCAAACCTCCGCAAACGACGTTATGTCAGCATAATGCTGGTTCCTATGGGCCCTTAATTACAATATCGTGGTTCTTGGGGAAACGTCAACATTAATTGAGGCCTTTAGAAGCGTCCCGAAACTCCCTAAAGTGCATATCGCCATTTGAGCCCACAAATCAGGCATAGAATGATTCGGCCGCTCAAGAAGGTGCACGCACCCGGATCGCCGAAACGCCCATCGCGCGCGCAGCAGGTTCATCCACACCGAGGGTTTTAAGTGTTCGCCAAAGCGACAGACCCAGTATACATATGTAATGTAAGGTTCCTATGGGCTACATTTTACGCGGAAGAGGCTCCAAATGACAATCATAGTCCCACTGCCTCAGCGAGTCTATACGCGAGCAAACCAACGCTAACGAATCCTTTGCCAACGATGTTATGCAGCGATATTATGCGTCACTTCACACAATTCGCGCTTCTCTGGGCTGCGCGTGGATTTCAGCCAGCGCGCATCACCCCAAACTTATTGGGGGGTCATGAGGCGTGCGCGGGGGCTAGGGCGTGCGGCCTTGGGCGGCATGGCCGCTTGTGAAAGTGCGAGTTCGAGAGCCTGGGCCTTGACGCCTGTGAATGAGTCAGATAAGTTATATTGTATCATAGCTATAGGTCTCAGGCTTGGTCGCCGCGGAAAGCCCACTTCCAGGGGGGGTCGGGTAGAAATTTCGGTGCAACCGACAGCTAACCGCCGAGTTGGACACCCCGAACCCCTGATATTATGCTTCACTTCTACCATTTCTAGCTGAGCCAACTGCACGAATGATCACACACGTTGCTGAAGCTTTCTATCGTCGATAGTTTGCGATGGGCCTCTGATGCTACACTGTGATAAAATGGCATTGCAATGTCTCGGGGTGACATTTCAAGCTGGGCGAGCGCAGCCATGCCAAGGAACGGACAAGGAAGCCTGTAGGAACACGCTCTATGATATCACAAAAGCTTGGAATGTGGGAATTAGGCAATGCGGCGGCGCGCACGCCTGCCGCTGCTGCGCGCGGGTTTTGGGAGTCCAGAACTGGGCTCTGGTGGCTTCAACAGCGAGCGCGAGCAGCCGTACTAGGTCCTAGTACATAATAAAGCAGCCGCTAAATGGGCTCGCACCGCGCAGGGGCCCTCGCCTGGCGGAACTGAAGCTTGGGGATGGGCTTTCAGACGGAAGCGCTTTCAGACGGACATAGACGTGGTGCCTGGCGCGCTTGAGGATTGCGGTGTACCCTATTGAGCGCCATATGGGGAAAGTTGGGGCTTAGATTGCTTTAGTATGGACGGCAGGGTCACAATCCATATCTCATGTATCCCGAACGGTGCTCGGAAAGCCTGTATGAGCCCACTCCGGGTCTCAGAACCTGTAAGCTATTGTCCTGGGGCAGTAGCAGGTGGTCGGCGTGCGCGCCTGGGGCTTTGGGCCAAGACCGAGCCATTGAGAATGCGCGACAATCTGACCACGGCGTTAGGGCTACCGCACTGTTTTATATGGGTTTGTGGCATCGTGAGTACTGGCTTAGCGCGCTAGGGGCTCAGCCGGCCCACTTCCAGGGGGGGTCGGGACCAAATGTCGGTGGCAACCGACAGCTAACCGCCGAGTTGGACACCCCGAACCCCTGGACGATTGTACTTGCGCTGGGCGACCTGGGCAATCGGCATGGAGGAACCCTGCTGCGCTCCGGTGCTTCGGCACTGCACTCCATGGCAGAAACAGCCTACGGGCCGCAACCGACACTTAACTGTAGCGCCCCCCGGGAAAGTTCACCACTCCTTCGCCTGCACCTTACACTCGTCGTCCACTTCCACTGGGCTGGAGCAGGGCATGTGCGGGCAGCCATGCACAGCCATACAATTGCCATCAGAGTAGCCGCACATCTTGCTACCCGGTCTAGACTCGCCATCTACCAAACAGCCGCCCAGACTGGCAAAGCCCTGCACACCATACTTGACAAAGCCATTGTCAGCCTCACAATCATGGCCGCGACAGGGGCCATGTATATGCTCTGGACCCACCTCCTGCATGCCGAAACCCGCACTGCCTCAGTCAACTCAAAAATCTGTACAAACGGTGCAATCCCAGCCTGTTACTATGGGGTCCCACACTCACCACTCTCGCTCTCTCCCCTCTGTGTGTGATAGCGCTTGCCCTCGGGATAACCGCCATCCCCGCAACCCTCGGTCTCCTGTTCGCACTGACAGTGACATCCATCCTTGCCGTCCTCTGTCTCCCAGCTCTCCTCAAACATGTGGTCCAAGTGACACGGCAGATAGCCTCTGCAACCTGGGCCCGGCGGAAGCTCCTACTCTGGGGAACTGCCATGGCCATCATCCTGCGAAACCTGTACCTCACACTGCCGGACCCTTGCAGTGTGCAACCGGCACAGCTGACGCTCTGGGGGCCAGCACTGGCCACCGGCCTACTTACTGCTAGCCAGGCAACCACTCTCCTCACGCTTACATATGCAGTAAACCGGACACACACGGTGCCCTACGTCAAGCCAACACTGCGAGGTGCGCTGCCCACAGGCCCGACAGCCCCGCCGGCGCCCGCCGACCCTCGCATTCATGCGGCAGTGAACACCCAACCACCAGCCGCGCTGCACTGGCCGCCCCGGTCCAGTTCAACATACCGTGAAACACAGCGGCAACACTTCTGCAGTGTCCACGCCCCCAACAACTCTTTGGGGCTCGCATGGCTCGGCCCCCTGGATGTCCTCTCTTACGCTAAACGAGTGCACGCTCACCTCACAGCCACACAAGACCCGAATGCCCTGTTCTGGAAAGAATGCTACTGCCCCAACAGTGGCGCCTTCGGCGAACTTCTCCTGAACCACTACCTGTACCACAATGCCACCATCAGCAACATATTCGCCTACCCCAACAGGAAGCTGATTATGCGCCGAACCCACTTTCCGCGACTCGATGGCGGCATCAGCAAAGACAAGGTCCTAGAGAGCCTTCCGGTAGCCGCCCGAACTCGCGGCTTTACCGTCCACCAGTACACTGTGCGACACACAATTGCTGTGCGCTACGAAACAGGACAATGGAGAGTAATAGACTCGGTGAACAGCCCTATCCGCAACACGGTCTTACATGATAACACATGGAACACACTTGATGGGGAGGCCTGGTGCCTTGACGCGGTGCGTGCATCTGACATGGCAACACTTCAGGACGCACTTGGGCAACTCCGTGAGATCGCCCCACCACCACGCCCGCCACCCCACATGGAGGCCACCAGACCCGCACAGACAGGGCCCGCCGCCACAGGAAGGCCGGCACCAGAGCCAGCTCAACATGCCCAAGACAACTCACCGCTGCGGGCAGCACACAGAGCGCCACAACATGCAGCACCCCACACTACCGCAACCGCGCAGGCACACAACGCAACTGCTGGCATCGCACCCCGACCCAACATGACAGGCACCCGACAAACTATCCTGAACTGGATTGTACGGCCCACTGCACGCAACCATGCCCACATGGAACCCAACCAGGCACACACACACACACAGGGGACCCCCCAGCACCAACACCACCCTACACATCGTGACCCACAATGTACGGGGACTGCTCTCAGAAATTATGTCCACCGGCCATCCCGGCAACCTCAGCTTCACCCTCTGCAACCTAGCCCAGTGGAAAGCCGACATAGTTGTCCTAACCGAGACAAACCTGACAGGGAAGTCTGACTCTATCAAGCGAGCCTTCCAAAATGAAGGATACCGCCTCTACTGTAGCACTACTCCCCGCGCGGCCACAGCGCGCGGTAGCGCTGGAGTAGCTGTGGCCATCTCCGCCCGGTACAGTGACCTGGGCTGTGTCACACACCACACGCCCCCACCAACACTCCATGGCTATGTGTCACACGTTCAAATTAAGACCCCGGGGAGCACGCCTCTCACTGTACTGGGCATCTACGCACCAGAGGACATGCAAACCCGCAAGGCAATCTACACATACTGGAGACACAGCTTGGACCCCACAGGCTACCCCGCCAGCGCCCTGCATTAAGACCTGGCGCAGGACACGAGTATCCAGAAGGCCGATATCAACCAACTTGCAGAACAACTTGCCTCCGCACTGGACACCGGGCTAACATGCCTCCTTGAAATGTGCACCCGGAAAGCCCCGTTCACTGGCAAACACCACGCATCGCGCTCCACCGCACGGGTGCTAAAGCCCCTATGGGACAAGGAAGTGGCCCTGAAGATACAACTGACAAACCTCACGCAAGGGGCCCATGCCCTACCTGAGGTAGACGCCGCCAGTGCAGCGGCGAAGCTGCGGAACGAAATAAAGGCCTGCCAGGCCGAGCACCGCCAGCTAGTGGCGGACCGCGCCAAAGCCCAGCGAGAGGCCGCTGCCACAGCGCTGCAACATACCTTGGCCACGCGCCCTGCACAGGGGCACAAGAGAATCTTTCAGAAGGAAGACATGGAACGGGGTCTTCGACTGCCCAGTAACGCCACACGCGGCTACCCATTTGAGAAAGCCGACGCAACAGATCAATTCACACTGGACCGCAACCGGCACCCTGACACGCACTCCATGCTCCCCAGCATGGCGGACACGGCAAATTTTGAGCAGTGCGTTTCTCATCTCTCCAGGAACAAGGCGACAGGCCCTGACGGCATACCAAACGAACTGCTCCGTATCCTGCCATCAGGCATGAAGCGCTACCTTCACTGTATCCTGCAAATCATGTACGTCAAGTCACAAATACCTGAAACCTGGGCCGCATCGCAGACCGTGCTACTTCCCAAACCCGGAGATGCCCTGGACATCAAAAACAAACGACCCATTGCGCTCGCAAACACCTGCTACAAGCTGTACACGTCCATGCTTACCTTGGGCATTGGTGAACTGGCTGGCCCCCTCCAGCTATTCAGTGAAGCGCAGGAAGGCTTCCGTGCCTACTGCAACACCGAAAGGCAGGTCCTAAACTTAGTCCACGCCCTTGAGGACGCCGCACTGTTTGGAAAAGACGTCTACGCAGTATCTGTGGACTATAGCTCCGCGTTTAACACAATCGACCAGGACCGATTACTACAAATTATGTTCGACCTTGGGCTGCCAACGGACCTGGTCCGCGCAGTCCGCAACCTATATGCACGTGCGACCACCCGCATCCGCACCGAACACGGAAGCACATCCGCCATTCCTATAGAGCGAGGCACTGTGCAAGGTGGCACTCTCTCACCTGTGCTCTTCATTCTGTTCACGGAAACTCTTGTCCGCTGGTTCCATGCGGGCGGACGGGGCTACCACTACGGTTGCCTGACCCCCAGTGAAAACCTGCAATACCATTGCAGTGCCGCCGCGTATGCCGATGACCTGGCGGCGCTCACCAACTCGCTCGACGGCCTGCAGGTTCAATGTGACAAAATTGCATTGTACGCTGAATGGGCAAGCCTGCGTGTCAACCACACCAAGTGTGCCACCACCGCCATCTGGCACGACAAGTCCCGCTCGGACCCCAACCTTGACGGGCCCACAGGAAAAGCTACCCTCGCCGCCATGCGCCGCAACATGACCAACACAATCAAGATTGGCACGACCCCTGTCCCGTCCTTCCCCCCGACCCAGCCGTACAAGTACCTGGGAGTGCAGCTCACGTTCTCGCTGGACTGGTCGGCACATGTCGCAAGAGTCACCGAGATTGTGAAGGACAAGGGCACAGCCATTGCCACATCCCTGGCGACACCGGCACAACGCCTGCGCATGATACAACAGTGCGTGCACACCACAGTTGCATATGGATTCGCAGCAATGCCCTTCACAAAACATGACATAACAACGCTCGACACTACCCTGGCTGGTTTTGCAAAGCGCTGCTACGGACTCCCCCGCAGCTTCCCCACCCGGACCTGCCTCGTGCCCGCCGACGAATACGGCTTGGGCCTGGGCTCCCTCCTGCCGCAATACGCGCGCGTGGCCCAGCGAACCCTGGTCCTCGCCCTAAACGACTCGGGCCGTCTTGGGATAGTAACCCGAGCCCTTCTGCCGCGCCAGGGAAGCATAGCTGGCCCCACACAGGCCCACCTTCTCCCAGCCCATAGGTCACACCACCTCACGACGCTGAAACAGATGACCCCGGCACGAGAGTACGGTGTCACACTGTACCAAAATGGGTATGCCTTTACTGCGCCTACCTGGTCCATCGCCGCTGCCCTTGAGGCAGAAGCCGAGGCCCGGGGTGTCGAACCTCTCCCCATTGAATACGTCCTCCCTCTTGCGGACCTGAGGCTCGAACTGAGCCACCTGGTGGACCGCAACACAGGCAAACACCTGATTACTAGCTCGGACCTCGAGAAGCACATGGGAGCGAGCCGGGTCCGACACAAGCACAAGGTAGCCCTGAACAGGCTTAGCATTGCTCTCAGTATGGCTGCACGTGCAGGGAAAAACGCTCCAGCCCACGGCAGCCCTGCCCCCCTGACCACCGCACAGCGTGCACTGCCTGACGTGGCCGCAATCGTGGCCTTAGCCATGAGGGCGGACCCCCTCCCTCTCGGAATGGCCAACCCCCTCGACCGGTACCTGCAGCCCCTCCCGGCGGCGCCCCCGGCCCAAGCAAACACCACGCAAGCCCCCGCCGACCTAGCCCCCCCCCTCCCCAGCAGGGGCGGCCTAGGCCCACCCCGGCGCACAAGGTGCTGCTGCACCGGGACGCACCCCGGCGCTGGGCACAGCCTCCGACGCTTCATTCAGAATGCCAGGCAGGGAGGCCTCATCTGCCCCGCCCGGCTTGCGCTGTTTAAACTACGTGCGAGTGATACATGTGCACTCTGCGCCCCGATTCACCAGCGCGCTGGATCCCCCCCCCGAACGGGGCAACGCAGGCCACCTTGCCGGCCACTGTGCGCACCCCCAACTTGTTGGGGCCCGCATCGCCAAACACAATGCCGCCGTCCGTATGATCGCGGAATGCCTGCACCATGGCGCCAACGGTGGCGGGTACATGTTGATGGACGCAAGCAGTGCAGATGCACGCCCCGAATACTGTGCGGGCACCTGCCCCCCCAAATGGATGCTGCGCAACAATATCCCCGAGGCCGACCGAAAATTGATGAGGCCTGACATCCTGTTCAGCCCATCCCTACCATGCTCCGACGTGGGGGCTAGTGGACCCCGCGGCCTTACAACCGCCGGCCGACGGCAACACAAAGTCTACCTGATAGAAGTTGGTTACACATCGGACCTCCACCACAGCGAAAAGTGTGACCAGAAACAAGCCCAGCACACTCGCCTAGCCGACGCCCTGCGGGATGCAGGCGCGGGAGACAGCGCTGCGTGTAAGGTAAAATGGATTGGGCTGGGACCCAGGTAGGTTGCTAGGTGTGATTCGGCCAAACGCATGCATGGTTTGATGCACCCCTGGTTGAATATTGCCTGGAGCATGTGAGGATCCATCTTCGCACCGACCGATTGTATGTTAATGCTTGCGATGCTTACTGGCGGATTGCGTTTGTGCGCGAGTTGCTAGGAGATGGCTGATGTCGGTGCGGTAGTGGCGCAGGTGTTGGGGATGAGAGTTGGTTGCCGTTGACGTGTGTGCGCGGAGCACTATGGGCTATAAATTCAGCAGGCGGAAAAATCGCTCTGTTATTACTTTGCTAGTCACACCGTTAAGCCTCCCATGACACCTTTGGGGGCCTAAAAAGGAGCAGATTGTTACGCTGGGCCACGGCGGCACTGTATCAAACACCTTGGAACCCCTCCTTCGGTCGCTGGGTGCCACCACCACATCAGCAAAATCCTGCTGCTCGCGCATACACATGCACAGTGTCATCAGCCTGCGCACTACATCCTTTCTCTACTACCGCCTTGAGCGCGAAATGGGGATTGTGAACTCACGCCATGTCGGTCCCACTGGCGGCGCCACGGCTGCTGGCCCCAGCCCTCGCGATCCCTCGCTAACTTTCCACCTTTTGACACGGTGGGGTGAGCAAAACTCACTCCTCCTTAAGAAACGCGGCCTTCGTGAACCGCGTACATATTATTATTATTATTATTATTATTATTATTATTATTATTATTATTATTATTATTATTATTATTATTATTATTATTATTATTATTATTATTATTATTATTATTATTATTATTATTATTATTATTATTATTATTATTATTATTATTATTATTATTATTATTATTATTATTATTATTATTATTGCCCCCGCTCTTAAGGGTCTCGCTACACGTTTTGGGTTACGGCGCCATAGACGCCGCGCCGCGCCCTCGTTCGTGCGCCCGGCGCGCTAGTCTGAAAGCCCGCAGCCCCGCGCACCTATAACCCCGCGAAACCGCGCGCGGCGCGCGCGGCAGCGCAAGAACCCGCCCAACCGCCGCGACCCAAGCACGGGCGCCCCACGATCCGGGCGCCTGCTCCCGCGCGCGCGGCAGCGCTGCTCCAGCCGCGCGCGCGCCCTCGGCGTGCCGGTGCCGGGGTTGGCTTCAGGCAGGCGCGAGTTGCGCTGCCGCGCGCGCAGCGCGGCGGCCGGGATAGCCATGATTCCGCCGCCGCGCCATCGACAATGATCACTGGCACCACCGCTGGTGGTGCTCTTGCCATGCACCCGCGAGTGTATCCGCTGGTGATACACGTGAACAGTATTGCTCATTACATGGCTCATGATATTGGCACGGCAAACGTTGGAAAAACGCACCAAAACGTTGGAGCCCACGTTTTGTAACTTCGAGGAGGGGTTGTACGCGGCCGGCCGTGGCCCATTTCATGCCGCTGCGTTGTTTGCACGGCCTTCACATTCCTACCGGTGCTGCGGCAGTTTGCTGTTCCGCGTTGGTCGCGAGCTTGTACAGCCGATGTACGTGCAGTTAGTTGTAACCCGCGGATCTTGGCGGCAGCCGCACCGCCCGTGGGTCACCTGTCAGCATGCTTCCGTGCTGCCACACCCGCTCAACCCATTGCAGCAGCACACTAATAACTAGCTAGGGCCGCCTCGCAGCCATGCAGTCATTGCGCACAGCACGCAAATCCCGCGCGCCGAGGGCAAGCTGCTGATGACAGGCGCGTTTTCAAGCGGCCAATGACAGCAGCCTGTCACACGGCAGCCCCTGCAGCAAGCGATACAAGCCGGCGCCCAGTTGCTTTCCCGTTTACCCGCGGCGGCTCCTTTGTTCAGCTCCGCACACACATACGTTGTATTTACCGCTTTCCCGTGCACGCGGCCACACACAGTTGCAGGCATCAGCGCAGGTGCGGCGTGGCGTTTCAGGTAAGCTGTTGTTTGCTGCCTGCTTGTAGATAGGCGTGACCTGAGTTCCCTTGCTGGTGCTGGGTCTCGCGCCATATCCTGCTCGGCATGTTTGCATGGCAGCCATCCATGCACCAGTGCGGTGCTGGCGTGCTGCTCGCACGTGATATGGACGTTCTTAACCCGTGCTGGTGCATGCCTGCAGGCGCCACGCTGACGCTGTGGGTTTGTCTTCTGACCGTCGGCTGTCAGTAGTCCAACGTGCGCGTGCGTGGCCGGGGTATCATTCAGCTGGGTTCATGCGTGCACAAAGGTACTTTGTGGGCCGCATGGTTGAACGCGCTTGCTCCCCTGCCTGTTGTTTGTCCCGCTGCAGTTGAGGCTTATTGCAGGCGCAACCAGGCTGCGCGGCGCACCACTACTGTGCAGTGGAGCCTGGGCCGTTTCCTACACCTGGTGTTGCAGAGTTCAAAGTGTACAACACGCTAGCTAACCCTCCTGGCATACTTTTAACGGCGCGAACAGTTCCAGCAACGCTGCTGGCGCATACGGTTCTCGTGCCATAATAAATAGAAGTTCCTAACGTATGCCTTCATAGTTGACTTCGTTGCTGCCGCTACAAGGTTTGCTTCATAACCCACCCGTTCACATACCTTGCCACACGATGCTGCACGACCGCACGTGCCACAAGCGATTTCCATGTGCACGGCAGAGCTTTCACCCCTTCCAGTCCTGCCTTTCCACACGTCACCCCAATGTCGGCCTGCATGTAGGTTGCCTGGGACCATACTTCCGCCATGCTCCACCTGCCCCTCAATCCCTGGGGGGTCCGACAGGGGGGCGCCGCCCCCCTGTCAAAGAGAGAACCCGGGGCCCGAGGGATCGGTAGTAATGATCATCCCAACAATGATAATGCTGCACTTCGCGCCGCGTTCCAGGGGGGTCGACAGGGGGGCGCCGCCCCCCTGTCCATTTCCGGGGGGTGCAGGGGGGCTGGCCCCCCTGCGGGAATACCTTTGTTACGCCCGCCTCAAATGCTTCCCCGCCCTCCGGCTCTTTCATGTGGCCACCCTCGGGGGCGGGCGGGGGCATGCGGGTCTAGAGGCCTTGTTATTTGCCCCCGCTCTTAAGGGTCTCGCTAGATTTTTTGGCTTTCGGCGCCATAGACGCCGCGCCGCGCCCTCGTTCGCGCGCCCGGCGCGCTAGTGTGAAAGCCCGCAACCCCGCGCACCTATAACCCCGCGAAACCGCGCGCGGCGCGCGCGGCAGCGCGAGAACCTGCCCAACCGCCGCGACCCAAGCACAGGCGCCGCGCGATCCGGGCGCCGGCGCCCGCGCGCGCGGCAGCGCTGCTGTGGCCCCGCGTGCGCCCTCGGCGTGCCGGTGCCGGGGTTGGCTTCAGGCAGGCGCGAGTTGCGCTGCCGCGCGCGCAGCGCGGTGCCCGGGATAGCCGTGATTCCACCGGCGCGCCGTCGATCATCACTGGCACCACCGCTGGTGGTGCTCTTGCCATGCACCCGCGAGTGTATCCGCTGGTGATACACGTGAACAGTATTGCTCATTACATGGCTCATGATATTGGCACGGCAAACGTTGGAAAAACGCACCAAAACGTTGGAGCCCACGTTTTGTAACTCCGAGGAGGGGTTGCACGCGGCCGGCGGTGGCCCATTTCATGCCGCTGCTTTGTTTGCACGGCCTTCACATGCCTACCAATGCTGCGGCAGTTTGCTGTTCCGCGTTGGTCGCGAGCTTGTACAGCCGATGTACGTGCAGTTAGTTGTAACCCGCGGATCTTGGCGGCCGCCGCACCGCCCGTGGGTCACCTGTCAGCATGCTTCCGTGCTGCCACGCCCGCTCAACCCATGGCAGCAGCACACTAATAACTAGCTAGGGCCGCCTCGCAGCCATGCAGTCATTGCGCACAGCGCGCAATTCCCGCGCGCCGAGGGCAAGCTGCTGATGACAGGTGCGTTTTCAAGCGGCCAATGACAGCAGCCTGTCACACGGCAGCCCCTGCAGCAAGCGATACAAGCCGGCGCCCAGTTGCTTTCCCGTTTACCCGCGGCGGCTCCTTTGTTCAGCTCCGCACACACATACGTTGTATTTTACCGCTTTCCCGTGCACGCGGCCACACACAGTTGCAGGCATCAGCGCAGGTGCGGCGTGGCGTTTCAGGTAAGCTGTTGTTTGCTGCCTGCTTGTAGATAGGCGTGGCCTGAGTTCCCTTGCTGGTGCTGGGTCTCACGCCATATCCTGCTCGGCGTGTTTGCAGGGCAGCCATCCATGCACCAGTGCGGTGCTGGCGTGCTGCTCGCACGTGATATGGACGTTCTTAACCCGCGCTGGTGCATGCCTGCAGGCGCCGCGCTGACGCTGTGGGTTTGTTTCCTGACCGTCGGCTGTCAGTAGTCCAACGTGCGCGTGCGTGGCCGGGGTATAATTCAGCTGGGTTCATGCGTGCACAAAGGCTTATTGCAAGCGCAACCAGGCTGCGCGGCGCGCCACTACTGTGCAGTGGAGCCTGGGCCGTTTCCTACACCTGGTGTTGCAGAGTTCAAAGTGTACAACACGCTACCTAACCCTCCTGGCATACTTTTAACGGCGCGAACAGTTCCAGTAACGCTGCTGGCGCATACAGCTCTCGTGCCATCATTAGAAGTTCCTAACGTATGCCTTCATAGTTGACTCCGTTGCTGCCGCTACAAGGTTTGCTTCATAACCCACCCGTTCACATACCTTGCCACGCGATGCTGCAGGACCGCACGTGCCACAAGCGATTTCCATGTGCACGGCAGAGCTTTCATCCCTTCCAGTCCTGCCTTTCCACACGTCGCCCCAATGTCGGCCTGCATGTAGCTTGCCTGGGACCATACTTCCGCCATGCTCCACCTGCCCCTCAATCCCTGGGGGGTCCGACAGGGGGGCGCCGCCCCCCTGTCAAAGAGAGAACCCGGGGCCCGAGGGATCGGTAGTAATGATCATCCCAACAATGATAATGCTGCACTTCGCGCCGCGTTCCAGGGGGGTCGACAGGGGGGCGCCGCCCCCCTGTCCATTTCCGGGGGGTGCAGGGGGGCTGGCCCCCCTGCGGGAATACCTTTGTTACGCCCGCCTCAAATGCTTCCCCGCCCTCCGGCTCTTTCATGTGGCCACCCTCGGGGGCGGGCGGGGGCATGCGGGTCTACAGGCCTTGTATTATTGCCCCCGCTCTTAAGGGTCTCGCTACACGTTTTGGGTTACGGCGCCATAGACGCCGCGCCGCGCCCTTGTTCGCGCGCCCGGCGCGCTAGTGTGAAAGCCCGTAACACCGCGCACCTATAACCCCGCGAAACCGCGCGCGGCGCGCGCGGCAGCGCAAGAACCCGCCCAACCGCCGCGACCCAAGCACAGGCGCCGCGCGATCTGGGCGCCGGCTCCCGCGCGCGCGGCAGCGCTGCTGTGGCCCCGCGCGTGCCCTCGGCGCACTGGTGCTGGGGTTGGCTTTGGGCAGGCGCAAGCCGCGCTGCCGCGCACGCAGCGCGGCGCCTGAGATTGCCAAAAATACGCTGCCGCGCCGTCGATGATCACTGGCACCACCGCTGGTGGTGCTCTTGCCATGCACCCGCGAGTGTATCCGCTGGTGATACACGTGAACAGTATTGCTCATTACATGGCTCATGATATTGGCACGGCAAACGTTGGAAAAACGCACCGAAACGTTGGAGCCCACGTTTTGTAACTCCGAGGAGGGGTTGCACGCGGCCGGCGGTGGCCCATTTCATGCCGCTGCGTTGTTTGCACGGCCTTCACATTCCGACCAGTGCTGCGGCAGTTTGCTGTTTCGCGTTGGTCGCGTGCTTGTACAGCCGATGTACGTGCAGTTGTAACCCGCGGATCTTGGCGGCTGCCGCACCGCCCGTGGGTCAGCTGTCAGCATGCTTTCCGTGCTGCCACGCCCACTCAACCCATTGCAGCAGCACACTAATAACTAGCTAGGGCCGCCTCGCAGCCATGCAGTCATTGCGCACAGCACGCAAATCCCGCGCGCCGAGGGCAAGCTGCTGATGACAGGTGCGTTTTCAAGCGGCCAATGACAGCAGCCTGTCACACGGCAGCCCCTGCAGCAAGCGATACAAGCCGGCGCCCGGTTGCTTTCCTGTTTACCCGCGGCGGCTCCTTTGTTCAGCTCCGCACACACATACGTTGTATTTACCGCTTTCCCGTGCACGCGGCCACACACAGTTGCAGGCATCAGCGCAGGCGCGGCGTGGCGTTTCAGGTAAGCTGTTGTTTGCTGCCTGCTTGTAGATAGGCGTGGCCTGAGTTCCCTTGCTGGTGCTGGGTCTCACGCCATATCCTGCTCGGCGTGTTTGCAGGGCAGCCATCCATGCACCAGTGCGGTGCTGGCGTGCTGCTCGCACGTGATATGGACGTTCTTAACCCGCGCTGGTGCATGCCTGCAGGCGCCGCGCTGACGCTGTGGCTTTGTTTCCTGACCGTCGGCTGTCAGTAGTCCAACGTGCGCGTGCGTGGCCGGGGTATTATTCAGCTGGGTTCATGCGTGCACAAAGGCTTATTGCAAGCGCAACCAGGCTGCGTGGCGCGCCACTGTGCAGTGGAGCCTGGGCCGTTTCCTGCACCTGGTGTTGCAGAGTTCAAAGTGTACAACACGCTACCTAACCCTCCTGGCATACTTTTAACGGCGCGAACAGTTCCAGTAACGGTGCTGGCGCATACAGCTCATAATTAGAAGTTCCTAACGTATGCCTTCATAGTTGACTTCGTTGCTGCCGCTACAAGGTTTGCTTCATAACCCACCCGTTCACATACCTTGCCACACGATGCTGCACGACCGCACGTGCCACAAGCGATTTCCATGTGCACGGCAGAGCTTTCACCCCTTCCAGTCCTGCCTTTCCACACGTCGCCCCAATGTCGGCCTGCATGTAGCTTGCCTGGGACCATACTTCCGCCATGCTCCACCTGCCCCTCAATCCCTGGGGGGTCCGACAGGGGGGCGCCGCCCCCCTGTCAAAGAGAGAACCCGGGGCCCGAGGGATCGGTAGTAATGATCATCCCAACAATGATAATGCTGCACTTCGCGCCGCGTTCCAGGGGGGTCGACAGAGGGGCGCCGCCCCCCTGTCCATTTCCGGGGGGTGCAGGGGGGCTGGCCCCCCTGCGGGAATACCTTTGTTACGCCCGCCTCAAATGCTTCCCCGCACTCCGGCTCTTTCATGTGGCCACCCTCGGGGGCGGGCGGGGGCATGCGGGTCTAGAGGCCTTGATCATAAGAAGAATAATAATAGAAACCGGACTTAGCCGCGTGGGCGATTCCCGGGGCTGGGGGGGTAGGCCGTGGCTGGCGTCCGAATTCGTCATGTACGCGTTACTGGCGCGTGGATCAAGGCTAGGTGCTGCCTCAGCCCATTTCTCAGTGTACAGGGTTTTGTTGGCGTATCCACCACGGCAGCTGGGGGCCATTCCCCCGCACCCCCAGCCACATTCACACACCGACATAAGCAACACCGGCAGCTTAATTGGAGGTCGACCCCACAGCCGTGCCGGACCATGTCAAGCATGGCGGAACGCACCCAGGCGCACCCCCACGCACCCCCCCCGACGCCAAGTGACAGAGCAGCCACATACGTGGTTGCACAAAGAGCCCCACGTTGGCACATAGGTCGCCGCATGTGCATGTTACAGCCCCTGCAGTATGACCCCATTTCCAGAGCCCCGGCGTCGTACCTGTGTGAGGGATGGGCGTGGGCTTGGATTTCGCGGATCGAGCTAGAACATTGCTACCTGAGACAGAATTGCGAGTGATGATAGCGGCCAGTCACCATTATCATCCATAGTTTTTTCGAAAATACACGCATATTGGAAACTTGCAGCCTGTACACATCAGCCACAACGTTCCAATTTTATGGAACCCATTGTCTGAAGCTTGAAAGGCATTCAAGTAGATGGAACGCGGATGTGAGCCGACGCGACGAAACGGCGACTGGTATGCGTGGCTAGCGAGCTCGCTTGCTGCTCTGACAGACGCGAAGCTGCTGATGACATTAAGGCCAACCGTGTGGTGTAATCCATCATCTGAGGTGGGTGAGGTGCTTCTTGCATTATAGGCGATGGGCCAGGCAAGTATAGTATTTTGGCACATGAAGCTTGATGATAGCTCGAATTTTGAACTGCACTTGCAAAAATGCACGCCGTCACGCTCGCTAGGGCTTGGCGGCTGGGACCTGCACCCGCGCGGTACCCAAGCCGCCCCACCCCCCAGCCACCCAACCGCTTCGTCGAACGTGCTTCCCAGCCACACCTATCCCGAACCTGACACATGAAGGAGCTCCATCATGCACACGCGCCCAGCTGTACCCATTCATGCAACACCCGTGCCCCTGTATTACATGCTGCCACGATGCCGTCCCTACTGCCTTCCGTGCGGCTTCAACGTGCTCTCGGCCACGGCACGCACGCCCGACACACACACCCTTCTCCTTCCCCCTCTCTCACCTCTGCCCTCTCCCCTTCCCTCTCATCCGTCCTCCCCATGCATCCATCTACACACGCCATCCCACAGGCGCTCATCCACCCAGCTGACCTCGAGGCGTGGGCCGCCGGCCTGCCGCCGGTGGTCCGGCACTACGACCACTGCGCCGGGCTGGGGGGAGCAGCGGTGGCGGTTGGGGCTGGGGGGACGGTGGATGGTCCCCCTAGCTGCGCTACCGCCGGTGCGTCATGCGGCAGCAGCAGTTGCGGCAGCAGCTGCTGCGGCGGCGGCCCCTTCACCTCTGGCAGGGCGCTGGCGCCCGCGGCTGGCCCCACCAGCGGTAGCGGTGCTGCAGGTCCTTACAGCGGCTGCAGCCCGGGTTCCAGCGCCAACAACTGTGGCACCTCGATCAGCACCAGCACCAGCAGCAGTAGCAGCAATAGCGGGCTGGTACGGCTAAAGCTGTTCTCGCTGAATGACTACCTGGGGCTCGCATCACATCCGGACGTGGCGGCGGCGGCGGCGCGGTCCGCACTGCGGGTGAGAGGCTGGGGGGAGCAGGGGGGGCGGAGGGGAAAGGCAGGGGGAATGGGACATTGAGACCCAACCATCCAGACGCCAAGGCGTGAATGAGGGGCGGCGGGTGCAGGAGGGACTTGTAAGGTGCGGGGAAGGGCGGACAATGAATGGTATCACAACCCATACGTTGGTGTACTCTGACAGGGCAGCTCTGTACTCCTACTGGGGTAGGGGCTGTTTCCGTTGCTCGCGTCATGTCCCATACCGTATGTAGGCCATGTGGGAAGTGGCTGGACCAGCTGGTTGGGTGAGATTGGGCGGGGTGGCGGGCGGGGTAGGTGGAATCAAACCAAGTCCCAAACGAAACCCAGAATCCGAACGGGCGGCGTGCGTTGGTTTGTGGTTGGAGACCGCTTATGTTTAGGGGTAAGAGTGTTTCTAGAGGCGCGCGGGATGGCAACTGCATACACGCCGCGCTATGTATTCCAAAGCACGCCACTTCTCCACGGCCTCTCCACCCGCGCACCCCCACCCCTCCACCCCTTCCTAACCAGGTGGGCCTGGGCCCCCGCAGCAGCGCGCTGGTGGCCGGCTACAGCCACAGCCACCGGCAGCTGGAGGCGGGCCTGGCGCAGCTCAAGGTGATGTGGGGTGGGTGGGAGGCTGTAGCAGGCCGGGGGGCAGGCAGTAGCAGGCGGGATGCGGGGGCAGGTGACTGGCAGTGGCAGGCCGGGCGATGCTTCCAAAGCCCAGGGCAAAAGCTGGCGGAGGGTGGCAGGCGGGGCAGGGTGGCAACTGGGCAGGAGGGGGCAGGCGAGCATGGGAGGCAAGCAGGACGGGCAGGCGCTGATACGCACAGGCACACACCTTCCATGCAACGTCTCTTCTCTACCACCAAGCTTCCCACTCCTACACACGCACTCCACAGGGCGCCGAGGACTGTCTGCTGTTAAGGGTCTCGCTACACGTTTTGGGTTACGGCGCCATAGACGCCGCGCCGCGCCCTCGTTCGTGCGCCCGGCGCGCTAGTCTGAAAGCCCGCAGCCCCGCGCACCTATAACCCCGCGAAACCGCGCGCGGCGCGCGCGGCAGCGCAAGAACCCGCCCAACCGCCGCGACCCAAGCACGGGCGCCCCACGATCCGGGCGCCGGCGCCCGCGCGCGCGGCAGCGCTGCTCCAGCCGCGCGCGCGCCCTCGGCGTGCCGGTGCCGGGGTTGGCTTTAGGCAGGCGCGAGTTGCGCTGCCGCGCGCGCAGCGCGGCGCCCGGGATAGCCGTGATTCCGCCGCCGCGCCGTTGATGATCACTGGCACCACCGCTGGTGGTGCTCTTGCCATGCACCCGCGAGTGTATCCGCTGGTGATACACGTGAACAGTATTGCTCATGACATGGCTCATGATATTGGCACGGCAAACGTTGGAAAAACGCACCGAAACGTTGGAGCCCACGTTTTGTAACTCCGAGGAGGGGTTGCACGCGGCCGGCGGTGGCCCATTTCATGCCGCTGCTTTGTTTGCACGGCCTTCACATGCCTACCAGTGCTGCGGCAGTTTGCTGTTTCGCGTTGGTCGCGAGCTTGTACAGCCGATGTACGTGCAGTTAGTTGTAACCCGCGGATCTTGGCGGCAGCCGCACCGCCCGTGGGTCACCTGTCAGCATGCTTCCGTGCTGCCACGCCCGCTCAACCCATTGCAGCAGCACACTAATAACTAGCTAGGGCCGCCTCGCAGCCATGCAGTCATTGCGCACAGCACGCAAATCCCGCGCGCCGAGGGCAAGCTGCTGATGACAGGCGCGTTTTCAAGTGGCCAATGACAGCAGCCTGTCACACGGCAGCCCCTGCAGCAAGCGATACAAGCCGGCGCCCAGTTGCTTTCCCGTTTACCCGCGGCGGCTCCTTTGTTCAGCTCCGCACACACATACGTTGTATTTACCGCTTTCCCGTGCACGCGGCCACACACAGTTGCAGGCATCAGCGCAGGCGCGGCGTGGCGTTTCAGGTAAGCTGTTGTTTGCTGCCTGCTTGTAGATAGGCGTGGCCTGAGTTCCCTTGCTGGTGCTGGGTCTCACGCCATATCCTGCTCGGCGTGTTTGCAGGGCAGCCATCCATGCACCAGTGCGGTGCTGGCGTGCTGCTCGCACGTGATATGGACGTTCTTAACCCGCGCTGGTGCATGCCTGCAGGCGCCGCGCTGACGCTGTGGGTTTGTTTCCTGACCGTCGGCTGTCAGTAGTCCAACGTGCGCGTGCGTGGCCGGGGTATTATTCGGCTGGGTTCATGCGTGCACAAAGGTACTTTGTGGGCCGCATGGTTTAACGCGCTTGCTCCCCTGCCTGTTGTTTGTCCCGCTGCAGTAGAGGCTTATTGCAAGCGCAACCAGGCTGCGCGGCGCGCCACTACTGTGCAGTGGAGCCTGGGCCGTTTCCTACACCTGGTGTTGCAGAGTTCAAAGTGTACAACACGCTACCTAACCCTCCTGGCATACTTTTAACGGCGCGAACAGTTCCAGTAACGGTGCTGGCGCATACAGCTCATAATTAGAAGTTCCTAACGTATGCCTTCATAGTTGACTTCGTTGCTGCCGCTACAAGGTTTGCTTCATAACCCACCCGTTCACATACCTTGCCACACGATGCTGCACGACCGCACGTGCCACAAGCGATTTCCATGTGCACGGCAGAGCTTTCACCCCTTCCAGTCCTGCCTTTCCACACGTCGCCCCAATGTCGGCCTGCATGTAGCTTGCCTGGGACCATACTTCCGCCATGCTCCACCTGCCCCTCAATCCCTGGGGGGTCCGACAGGGGGGCGCCGCCCCCCTGTCAAAGAGAGAACCCAGGGCCCGAGGGATCGGTAGTAATGATCATCCCAACAATGATAATGCTGCACTTCGCGCCGCGTTCCAGGGGGGTCGACAGGGGGGCGCCGCCCCCCTGTCCATTTCCGGGGGGTGCAGGGGGGCTGGCCCCCCTGCGGGAATACCTTTGTTACGCCCGCCTCATATGCTTCCCCGCACTCCGGCTCTTTCATGTGGCCACCCTCGGGGGCGGGCGGGGGCATGCGGGTCTAGAGGCCTGGTTAGTCTAGTCTGAAAGCCCGCAACCCCGCGCACCTATAACCCCGCGCAACCGAGCGCGGCGCGCGCGGCAGCGCGAGAACCCGCCCAACCGCCGCGACCCAAGCACGGGCGCCCCACGATCCGGGCGCGGGCGCCCGCGCGCGTGGCAGCGCTGCTGTGGCCGCGCGCGCGCCCTCGGTGCACAGGTGCCGGGGTTGGCTTTACGCAGGCGTGAGCCGCGCTGACGCGCGTGCAGCGCGGTGCCCAGGATAGCCGTGATTCCGCCGCCGCGCTGTCGATGATCACTGGCACCACCGCTGGCGGTGCTCTCGCCATGCACCCGCGAGTGTATCCGCTGGTGATACACGTGAACAGTATTGCTCATTACATGGCTCATGATATTGGCGCGGCGAACGTTGGAAAAACGCACCAAAACGTTGGAGCCCACGTTTGTAACTCCGAGGAAGGGTTGCACGCTGCCGGTGGTGGCCCGTTTTATGCCGCTGCTTTGTTTGCACAGCCTTCACATGCCTACCGGTGCTGCGGCACCAGTTTGCGGGTCCGCGTTGGTCGGGTGCTTGTACCGCCGACGTACGTGCAGTTGTAACCCGCGGATCTTGGCGGCTGCCGCACCGTCTGTGGGTCAGCTGTCAGCATGTTTCCGTGCTGCCACGCCCGCTCAACCCATTGCAGCACACTAATAACTAGCTAGGGCCGCCTCGCAGCCATGCAGTCATTGCGCACAGCACGCAAATCCCGCGCGCCGAGGGCAAGCTGCTGATGACAGGTGCGTTTTCAAGCGGCCAATGACAGCAGCCTGTCACACGGCAGCCCCTGCAGCAAGCGATACAAGCCGGCGCCCAGTTGCTTTCCCGTTTACCCCGCGGCGGCTCCTTTGTTCAGCTCCGCACACACATGCGTTGTATTTACCGCTTTCCCGTGCACGCGGCCACACACAGTTGCAGGCATCAGCGCAGGCGCGGCGTGGCGTTTCAGGTAAGCTGTTGTTTGCTGCCTGCTTGTAGATAGGCGTGGCCTGAGTTCCCTTGCTGGTGCTGGGTCTCACGCCATATCCTGCTCGGCGTGTTTGCAGGGCAGCCATCCATGCACCAGTGCGGTGCTGGCGTGCTGCTCGCACGTGATATGGACGTTCTTAACCCGCGCTGGTGCATGCCTGCAGGCGCCGCGCTGACGCTGTGGGTTTGTTTCCTGGCCGTCGGCTGTCAGTAGTCCAACGTGCGCGTGCGTGGCCGGGGTACTATTCAGCTGGGTCCATGCGTGCACAAAGGTACTTTGTGGGCCGCATGGTTTAACGCGCTTGCTCCCCTGCCTTTTGTTTGTCCCGCTGCAGTTGAGGCTTACTGCAAACGCAACCAGGCTGCGCGGCGCGCCACTACTGTGCAGTGGAGCCTGGGCCGTTTCCTACACCTGGTGTTGCAGAGTTCAAAGTGTACAACACGCTAGCTAACCCTCCTGGCATACTTTTAACGGCGCGAACAGTTCCAGCAACGCTGCTGGCGCATACGGTTCTCGTGCCATAATAAATAGAAGTTCCTAACGTATGTCTTCATAGTTGACTTCGTTGCTGCCGCTACAAGGTTTGCTTCATAACCCACCCGTTCACATACCTTGCCACACGATGCTGCACGACCGCACGTGCCACAAGTGATTTCCATGTGCACGGCAGAGCTTTCACCCCTTCCAGTCTGCCCCTGCCTTGCCACACGTCGCCCCAAAGTCGGCCTGCATGTAACTTGCCTTGGACCATACTCTCGCCGTGCTCCACCTGCCCCTCAATCCCTGGGGGGTCCGACAGGGGGGCGCCGCCCCCCTGTCAAAGAGAGAACCCGGGGCCCGAGGGATCAATGGTAATGATCATCCCAACAATGCTAATGCTGCACTTCGCGCCGCGTTCCAGGGGGGTCGACAGGGGGGCGCCGCCCTCCTGTCCATTTCCGGGGGATGCAGGGGGGCTGGCCCCCCTGCGGGAATACCTTTGTTACGCCCTCCTCAAATGCTCCCCCGCACTCCGGCTCTTTCATGTGGCCACCCTCGGGGGCGGGCGGGGGCATGTGGGTCTAGAGGCCTTGTTGCCCCCGCTCTTAAGGGTCTCGCTAGATTTTTTGGCTTTCGGCGCCATAGACGCCGCGCCGCGCCCTCGTTCGCGCGCCCGGCGCGCTAGTCTGAAAGCCCGCAGCCCCGCGCACCTATAACCCCGCGAAACCGCGCGCGGCGCGCGCGGCAGCGCGAGAACCCGCCCAACCGCCGCGACCCAAGCGCGGGCGCCGCGCGATGACGGCGCCGGCGCCCGCGCGCGTGGCAGCGCTGCTCTGGCCGCGCGCGCGCCCTCGGCGTGCCGGTGCCGGGGTTGGCTTTAGGCCGGCGCGAGCCGCGCTGCTGCGCGCGCAGCGCGGCGCCCGGGATAGCCGTGATTCCGCCGCCGCGCCGTCAATGATCACTAGCACCACCGCTCGTACACATGCACTGGGGTTGTTCGTAGGCAGGGGTTATAATAATACGATACATACTGCTACACTACGCCCGACATACACCAACGAGCTCGGTTTGAATTTCTGAACAAGTGAAATAGGCGAACATAGGAGCTGTGCATGCCGCAGCAGAATATGGACGTTCTATTTAAAGCCCAAACGAGCAAGGGGACCACTGTGTGCAAAGCCTTTTGCCGATCCGTCAGTCCCTCGTGGCTGCACCGTGACGGCAATTGTGTACCCACCAGAACGGCACCTTGCTCGGCGGCTGACACTCAGACTATCACAAACGGTGCTATCGTGGAGGGCAAGAAGCAGGGATCGCGACACATGCCAGCGAAGGGACGCTGGACCAAAGGAATCAGGGGCTGGCTGATGCTGGTGCTGATATTACTCGGCAACTGCGACATTCTCGCCAAGCAGGGCAGGGAGCGGCATTCCGGGGCAAACAATGGACTCGACCTGGGAACCTGCCCGGGCGCAGCCTCACAGACGACTCCGGATGATCGAATACACCAAGAACGCAGCAGTTAAGCTTATAAGGGTGATATTAAGGGACTCAATGAAGACCGCCAGGAGCGCCTGGATGGACAGCATGCGGTTTACTACTGAGATTGCGCTTGCTTGCGGAGAGAGTCTGATTGGGCCGTACCCAGTGGTTGTGTGTAAGGCTGAACATGACTGGAACTCACTCTGTGCTCATATCTCGATGATAACCCTAGCACATTGGATGGGAAACGGGCTGGTGCGAGCTGCATACCAAGGGCACTCACTGACGCTGAAGCTATTCCTAGCCACATGCAGCCGACTCTCCACCCCCCTAAAGCAATTCCTAGTATGGGCAGCGGCGTGCACACGACTTACGCTGAATGCTCTCATGATTGGCACAACGGCGCTAGCTACTATCACGCTTACCTTCCTGCTCTTGAAGCACCTACGTGCTGCTGGCAGGAAAACACACACAAGGACAGCGGCAACAGAGCTGTACGCCAATGGGGCTGCGCTGACCACTCTACTTATTGGACCGCTCTGCATCAGCCTCGCTATGACTCCACTCTGCTTCCTTATGCTTTTCTACAGTGCAGCCGCCATCCCACTCGGGATCGCCACACTAACAATTGCAACTGACGGCACTATTCTGGCCCTGGCAATGCTCCTGTACAGCGCACACCTTGCCCGCCCGCCCGCACCAGCCATATGGCCGTACAGAAACGCCGTCATAGGCACAGTAGCCATGCTAATCACCTTGTGTGCAATGTACACACACCTCCCATCTCTCTGCACAGACCACCAGCCGGGCACCGCCCTGCAAACATGGGTTCCGACTATGGTCACCGGCTCGGCCTCCATGGGTCAGGCCGCCCTGTGGCTCACAAGTGCACCCCACCCCACCACGGCACACACCCCACTTCCGGATCCCACAAGGTCACCACCCCTTCGGGGGGCCTGGGAGACCCGGCCAGCTGTCCGCCAAACAACAGCCCAACCCACCAATCCGACCCGTCCACGGCCACTACATTACCCCCCCGGCCTCTCAAACACAAGCTACCGCCAGACACAGCAACTCGGATTCTGCGGCATCCATGCCATAAATAACATGCTAGGATTCTCCTGGATTGATCCGTTCGATGTGCTGAGACATGCCAACGCAGTAACAGCTGTACTGAACCAAATGCAACATCCAAACCGCGACGGGTGGGCAAACGCCTACACACAAGCCGGCAGGTTTGACATGAGCATCATCAACCACTACCTTTACTATAACGCCACAATCGGGAATGCAAACGCACTTCTCAACAAGCGTTTAGTCATGCGCTGCGCCGTGTCACATTTTGACACACCAGGGGATCCCCCTCATTCCAAAGACTCCGTACTCGCCGCATTACCACGCGAGGCACGCCGCCTCGGCTTCAATGTCCTCATGAATAGCCGGCCCCATGTCTATGCAGTCCGCCTTGAGGCAGGCCAATGGCGCATAGTTGATTCAGAAAATACACCACTCCACAACACTCTCCTCGAAGACGATGGATGGAGTGCTATGGAAGGCCATATTTACTACCTCGGCACTGTCTCCACTGTAGACATGGAGGCCGTGCGCAATACACTCGGCCCTTGCTACAACATCTTTCCACAAGAAGCAAGGCCACTGCCCACAGCAACACCAACAGACCGCACAAATGCCCCCATTGAAATAGACATCACTCAACCTGAACAAGGGAACACTGCTACAAGCCCAAACAACACAACAAATGCTGCCCAACGCCTCGCCCCAAACATAACCGCCCAAATACAAACCATACGTGCCCTGGCCGCCGCCGCCGCCACCAATGGGACAGCGCTGGCCCGCTGGACAGGGCGCACAAACACGCTCACCGACCTATTCAAACGACAGCAAACCGCACCGACAGCACGGCAAGACACAACTACTGCACAACCTAGCCCAGACCAAACACAGGCCCGCACACTACATGTTGTCACACACAACGTACGGGGCCTACTCTCACAAGTAACAGCCGCAGGTGCCCCGGGAAACCTGAGCTTCACACTCTGCAATCTTGCTGCCTGGAACGCCGATATTGTGATTTTGACTGAAACTAAGCTTGGCCACCGACACGACCCACTAAAGCGAGCCTTCATGAATGAAGGGTACCGCTTGTATTGCAGCTCTGTTCCACGTAACACCACGGAAAGAGGCAGCGCCGGCGTCGCCATTGCCGTGTCCACACGGTACAGTAACCTGAATAGCATTACCCACCACACTCCTCCAGTCACCCTACACGGCTATGTGTCTCACATTCAGATCCGCACACGGGGCAGCACGCCCCTTACAGTCCTGGGTGTATACGCGCCTGAAGACACGGCAATCCGCAAGGCCATCTACCATTACTGCCAGACCACCCTGACACACACTAGCGCCTGTGAACAACACCTGGTTGTGGCGGGAGACTTCAATGCTGTAGCTAACGCTGCAGATCGCACAGGGCCGCTTGACTCTGCTGACCGACTGCACCAACGCTTTCTGGCACAAACTGACTTATTACCCGCACGAGGCACCATGACCACAGCGGCCGAATGGTCCTATGAACAAACGCAACATGGTGTCTCAACGCACCGCAGCCGCATAGATGACATACTCATGTGCACGACAACGCTCACCGCGTGCCCCAGCCCACACGAGCACGTAAGTACCGTCGCGGGCAATTTCGACCATAAACCTGTACACGTAAAACTGCCTGCTGACGCGCTGCACCTATGGGAAGCACCGCAGCCCGCAGCGCCACCAGCAACAACATCTGAAGACAGCCCACGCTGGTCTCGTGTGACGCTTCCAATCACCAAGAAGCAGCTGGCCGCCGCTGCCGCCCACTTGGAGGACATAATGGTCGAGGCCACGGCAGACCTGCACAATGCCAGCAAGGGCGCGGTGCAGGTGATCGACAATGCTCTAAAACAGCACACTAAAAACCCAACCACCTACCCGGCCAATACAATGCACTGGGACTTGGCGCATAACAGAATTGTACAACAAACCGACGTGAACCAGCTAGCTGAGCGGTTAGGCAAGGCTCTCGAAGACGGCCTCACCTGCCTACTTGAAGAGTGCACACTAAAACCGCCACACACTGGGAAACACCATCTTTCCCGGTCAGCTGCCCGACATCTTAAACCACTATGGGACAAGGAGGTGGAACTCAAGCAAACCCTCACTAACCTGACAGCCGGCGGTGCAGCGCCAGACACAACAACGGAAGGAGAGGCTGCCACCATACGAGGTCAGATAAAGGACTGCCAAGCCCAACACCGCCAGTTGGTGGCGGACCGAGCCAAAGCGCAGCGTGAAGCTGCTGCCGCTGCCCTCCAGCACACGCTCGCCACCAGGCCTGCGCAAGGGCACAAACGCATCTTTCAGAAAGAAGCAACTGAACGTGGCCTCCCCGCGGTCCGCAACCCTGAAACAGGTGAGGTGGTAACCGACCCCCCCAGCATTCTAACCGCCCTGGAAGGCCACTTCCGCAAACTGTCAGCCCCCCCACGAGGGCCCCGCACAGGTGAATATCGCCTGTCGCCTGGCGCAATGCGTGGGTACCCGTTCGAACTACCTAACGCTACGGATGCCTTTACGCTTGAGCGTAACAAGCACCCGGAAGCACACTCCATGCTTTCTAGCATGGCAGACCCCGCCAACTTCGACCACTGTATCGCCCACCTCTCTCGTAACAAAGCCACGGGCCCAGACGGCATTCCGAACGAGCTGCTCCGCATCTTGCCTCATGGCATGAAGCGAGCCCTACACAACACACTGAAGATCATGTACGTCAAGTCCACAATCCCGGAGTCCTGGGCCACTTCGGACACGGTCCTGCTCCCAAAACCTGGGGACGCTCTTGACATCAAGAACAAGAGGCCCATCGCTCTAGCCAACACTTGCTATAAACTGTACACTTCTATGCTCACCCTGGGCATCGGCGAACTGGCAGGCCCACTCCAGCTGTTCAGCGAATCACAGGAGGGCTTCCGGGCCTACTGCAACACGGAACGGCAGATACTGAACCTTGTGCATGTACTGGAGGACGCTGCCCTGTATGGGAAAGACGTATACGCAGTATATGTTGACTACAGCTCTGCGTTTAACACAATCGATCAGGACAGGCTACTCCAGATTATGTTCGATCTGGGCCTGCCTGACGACCTGATACGCGCAGTCCGCAGCCTATACGCGCACGCCACCACCCGCATTCGTACTGAACATGGATGCACATCCGCCATCCCAATAGAACGTGGCACGGTGCAAGGTGACACCCTGTCACCTGTACTGTTCATCTTGTTCATGGAACCGCTTGTGCGGTGGCTCCACGCAGGTGGGCGGGGCTACCGCTACGGATGCCTCAGCCCGGAAGACAATGCACGGTACCACTGCAGCGCCGCCGCGTACGCTGACGACTTGGCGGCCCTGACCACAACGCTGGAAGACCTGCAGATCCAATGTGACAAAATCTCGGACTATGCACACTGGGCAAGCCTGCGAGTCAATCACACCAAGTGCGCAACTACCGCCATCTGGCACAACAAGTCCCGGTCCACCCCGACCCTTGACGGACCCACCGGCCAAGCCACGCTGAACGCGATGCACCGTGAACTGACCAACAAGCTACGAATTGGTAACACCACTGTACCGTACTACCCGCCCACAAAACCCTACAAATACCTGGGGGTGCAACTCACCTTCTCACTAGACTGGAAGGCGCAAGTCTCCCACGTCACGGAAACTGTGAAAGAAAAGGGCACGGCCATAGCCACGTCACTGGCCACGCCGGCACAACGCCTACGCATGCTGCAGCAATGCGTCCACACCTCAATCGCCTATGCATTTGCTGCGATGCCATACACGAAACAGGACATCGCAAACTTTGACGCTACACTGGCCGGATACGCAAAACGGTGCTATGGGCTGCCACGCAGCTTCCCTACCCGTACCACCCTTCTCCCAATCGATGAATATGGCCTAGGACTGGGCTCACTCTTACCCCAGTACGCGCGTGTGGCCAACCGCGCGCTTGTCCTTGCTCTAAACGACACAGGCCGACTGGGCGTGGTTACCCGTGCCCTCCTGCCACGGCAGCATAGCCTGGCGGGTGCGAGCCTCGCACACCACCTACCTGCAGACAGAGGGCGCTTCTTCACAACTCTGCAACAGATGACCCTCGCTCGTGAGCATGGTATACAGCTCTTCTACAAGGGCACACCGTATACCACCCCTACCTGGTCAATTGTCGAGGCCCTGGACGCCGCAGCTGCAGCGCGTGCGGCAGCACCCCCCCCTGTCGAACACGTGCTCCCGCTAGCGGAACTCCAGCTCGAATTCAGCCACTTGGTCGACCGCAATACGAGCCGCCATCTGATTAGCACCCGGGAGCTCGAGAAACTCCTGGGGGCAAGCAGGGTCCGCCACAAACACAAGGTTGCACTCAACAGGCTGAGTCTGGCCCTGGTTGCCACGGCGGGATTGGACGGAGACCAAATGCCACCGGAAAAACACGGGAGCCCGAACCCGCTTCCGCCTACCCAGCGTGTGATCCCACCCCTGGAAGAACTCCAGGCCCTCTCCGCACGGAACGACCCTCGACCCCCGGGCATGGCACCGCCCCTCACCGCACTCATGACGGGAGGCCCCGCCCCACAGCCCTTCACCCCAGCCCCAAACACAACAACCCAAATGGACATTGAAGAAGCCAGCCCACTCTATCACAACCCGCCCTTGCAACACACGCCAACTGCCTTGGGGCAGATGGCCCCAACTCCTGCCCCAGCCGCGGATACCGCAGCTCCCGTCGCCCAACCCGAAGCCAACCTGCGGACACGGCCACGGAAGACGCCCGTCATGCGCACTCCCACACACCCAACTGCCCACTCCCGCCGCGTCACGAAACACGCCGCCCAAAAGGCCCGCATTGCAGAAAACACGCGCACAACACCCGACGACCTGCTCACCGGTGATAAAGCCGCAATCAGCACGGCTATGCGCCTCACAAATGGAGACGAAAGCCTGGCCGTTGGCACACGAGGGTACGAAACGGCACGTTCAGTGTTCACGGCCCTGGCAAAAGACATGAGCAGGCACAACCACCTCTGCAAGCCCCACCCAAGGGACCCCCCTTCATTCAATAACCGAAACCCGGTTACCCGCACGCAACGGCCCCTGGCCCCCGCAATAACCACTCTGCTCACTGCGAATGCAACCATGCCGTCTACTGGCGCCGTGCAAACGTACCTTTTCCACCAAGGGCAGCCAGCCGCGGCCGCCGCTGAGGACCCAATGGACGTCGACGCCGCAGCACCTGAGCACGACCAAATGGAAGTGGACGATAGTCAGCACGACCTGATGGAAGCGGACGATAGGCAGCAAGCCTCACCACTCAGGCTGTCTCGCCGGCGGGGCAAGCAAACACTTTGGAAACTAGCCCGGGAACGTGTAGTCAAGGACCTGGTCCACCCTCCCACCGATGACTGCACCAACGGAGATGCGCAGCTTACCTACGACCTGGATAATGATGGCCAGGAGCTGGCGGCCATCCTGTACCGCACAAACCAACAAACTGTCACAGATAAGGAAATTGCACGCAAACGCAAAGCGGGCGAGGACACAACCAACACCCGCGAGCCATACTTCGCGGTCCAATGGAAGCCATCTGTCATCCCACCCGGCCTAGTCACCGCCTTCTCACGCATGGGCTACGCCACGGTCACAGACGTGCGCTGCTACAAGCACCCACTGCAGGCTCGCCCACACGCGACACAGCCCCACCCAGACGGGGCCGGCACGACAGACGCAGACACAGCAACAGCGGCCCAACCCGCTGGCATCCTACCTGCACACGCGCCGCCCACCGCACCTGCGCCCGGGCCACTCGAGACAACACCTGCCCCACGTGCGGCCCTCTTTTCATCGAGGTCGACTCGTCTCCTGCGCCAAGTTACGTGGGCAAACAGCAATGAGCGTGAGCGTGACCTTAAGCATGACCTGGAGTGGGAGGAGCTGATCTCAGAATACACCAACCGACTTGCAGCGGGACCTGATGCACCCGCCCGCCCCACACGGCCTCCGAAAGATCGCAACCTGACAATGCGGCAACGCCAGGGCCGACACGATGACGACCCGGACGATCAAGCAACGCGTGCACGGGTGACCCGCGCAGCAACCACCATCTCTACCGTCCCCAGCGATCCCTACCACGACGTTTCCCCCCCAGGCAGCTACGCCATCACCACCCCCACAGCAGGCCGGGCCCTCCCCCGAGAGGCCCATGTCTATGAACCCAGCGGACGCTGGCTCGGCATGCTCACCTACACACGCCTTCAAACGCTCTGGGAAAGCTTCAACCGGACCAACAACAACCGGACCAAGGCCTTCGAGGTGGCGGTGGCTGCCCTGCTGCACCGATACCGGCGCGACCCGGGGCAAACGGACCATAAGACGGCACCACAGCACCAGACGTCCCTCCCCTCGGCAACCGTCCGAGCCGTTGTGCGCAGCCTGCGAAACACCGGCAGGGGGAGGGTCAAGGAAATGTTTGCCTCACCCCTGAACCACACGACCGATGCCGATGAATACTGGAGCCGGGAAGCCGCTGATGTGGTGTTCGGCGCCCAACACGATGCCTACAGCACTGCATGGACGGGGCTCCACTATGCACACCCTCCTGCAAACCCTGATGCCTCACGACAGGCCCTCGTATGGGCCCTCGCCAGTGCCGAGACAGTCAACAACTCCCCGGAACCCACACTGACCATTCTAGTCCTCCCAAAGTGCGCAACTTACCCACACACACAGTGGCTAACCCACCCGCTCTGCCGCCGACTCGCCACCTGGACGAACGGAGAACTGGACTCCCCAGGCACAGCTGGGATGGAGCCTGGACTCGGCACTGACGTGCCCCTGCAGAAGCAACGCGGAGCCATACTGGTTGCCGTTGGCAACACAGCTGGGCTAAACGCCTTCACGCAGAGCTGGAAAGGCCTTCGCTCCTCACTGGTAGCCGGTCCCCACGCGCCCGCAACCGTCGCTGACACCCACCTCGGGTCAGGTACGTTAAACACGTCGTGTCCCCACATCCCACGTCACACCTCCAAACATGCCAAGTACCTCGCAACTCACCAGAACATTGCCACTGTGGTCACGCCTGACGAAGCTCCAGTGACACCGAGGTTGAATCGGACACAATTCCAACGTACACTGCCGCTGGCCCACAACCCCGAGGAAATTGTATGGACCGATGGCTCGGTATCCAAGATAACTACTGAAAACGGTAGAGAACTACAAGTGGCTGGGGCTTGTGCTTGGCATAAAGACCGTGTTGTCTACGTAAACCCAAATGGATTTGGCTGCACTAACACTATTACACGCGCCGAGCTCGCTGCAATTCGTGCAGCCCTGGAAGAATTCGGAGGTGAAACTAGTATGTTCGCGAAGAAAACGCTAACCATTGCCAGTGACTCAGCTGCAAGCTTGTATCTAATTAAACGGGCTATTAACGAACCACGTCGCTTACATCTGAGCAAACATAAGGCACTTTTGAGTTCGATCGCCGATTTGCTCCATGCACGAGCGAAGAGGGACGCACACACCATTTTCCTCAAAGTCGTTTCTCACACGGGTCTGCACGGTAATGAAGAAGCCGATAAAGGTGCAGCAGACGTAGCTACAAACACTAAACCGGCTGACGTCTCGGAGCTCGCTGACAATAACCCCCACGCCGCACACTGGTGGCCAGCAAAGACCCGGACGCGGGAAGACGGCTCTACCACCGTGCACTACATCTCGGACCTCAATCGGGGCCTCCTGAAAACACTAGACCCTTCCTCCCATGGCGGTCATTCCAAACACACACTCTACACGACCAAGTGGGCGGAGTCCGCCCCACACCTGGACACTAGGGCCAGCACCGCCTACATGACGCACCCCGGCGCTGGGCACAGCCTCCGACGCTTCATCCAGAATGCCAGGCAGGGAGGCCTCATCTGCCCCGCCCGGCTTGCGCTGTTCAAACTACGTGCGAGTGACACATGTGCACTCTGCGCCCCGATTCACCAGCGCGCTGGATCCCCCCCCCGAACGGGGCAACGCAGGCCACCTTGCCGGCCACTGTGCGCACCCCCAACTTGTTGGGGCCCGCATCGCCAAACACAATGCCGCCGTCCGTATGATCGCGGAATGCCTGCACCATGGCGCCAACGGTGGCGGGTACATGTTGATGGACGCAAGCAGTGCAGATGCACGCCCCGAATACTGTGCGGGCACCTGCCCCCCCAAATGGATGCTGCGCAACAATATCCCCGAGGCCGACCGAAAATTGATGAGGCCTGACATCCTGTTCAGCCCATCCCTACCATGCTCCGACGTGGGGGCTAGTGGACCCCGCGGCCTTACAACCGCCGGCCGACGGCAACACAAAGTTTACCTGATAGAAGTTGGTTACACATCGGACCTCCACCACAGCGAAAAGTGTGACCAGAAACAAGCCCAGCACACTCGCCTAGCCGACGCCCTGCGGGATGCAGGCTGGGAAGTAGTATATAAAAAGGAGCAGATTGTGACGCTGGGCCACGGCGGCACTGTGTCAAACACCTTGGAACCCCTCCTTCGGTCGCTGGGTGCCACCACCACATCAGCAAAATCCTGCTGCTTGCGCATACACATGCACAGTGTCATCAGCCTGCGCACCACATCCCTCCTCTACTACCGCCTTGAGCGCGAAATGGGGATTGTGAACTCACGCCAAGTCGGTCCCACTGGCGGCGCCACGGCTGCTGGCCCCAGCCCTCGCGATCCAGGCTAACTTTCCACCTTTTGACACGGTGGGGTGAGCAAAACTCACTCCTCCTTAAGAAACGCGGCCTCCTTCGTGAACCGCGTACATATTATTATTATTATTATTATTAACTTGCCTTGGACCATACTTCAGCCATGCTCCACCTGCCCCTCAATCCCTGGGGGGTCCGACAGGGGGGCGCCGCCCCCCTGTCAAAGAGAGAACCCGGGGCCCGAGGGATCAATGGTAATGATCATCCCAACAATGCTAATGCTGCACTTCACGCCGCGTTCCAGGGGGGTCGACAGGGGGGCGCCGCCCCCCTGTCCATTTCCGGGGGGTGCAGGGGGGCTGGCCCCCCTGCGGGAATACCTTTGTTACGCCCTCCTCAAATGCTCCCCCGCACTCCGGCTCTTTCATGTGGCCACCCTCGGGGGAGGGCGGGGGCATGTGGGTCTAGAGGCCTTGTATTATTTGCCCCCGCTCTTAAGGGTCTCGCTACACGTTTTGGGTTACGGCGCCATAGACGCCGCGCCGCGCCCTCGTTCGCGCGCTCGGCGCGCAAGTCTGAAAGCCCGCAACCCCGCGCACCTATAACCCCGCGAAACCGCGCGTGGCGTGCGCGCCAGCGCGAGAACCCGCCCAACCGCCGCGACCCAAGCACGGGCGCCCCACGATCCGGGCGCGGGCGCCCGCGCGCGTGGCAGCGCTGCTGTGGCCGCACGCGCGCCCTCGGTGCACAGGTGCCGGGGTTGGCTTTACGCAGGCGTGAGCCGCGCTGACGCGCGTGCAGCGCGGTGCCCAGGATAGCCGTGATTCCGCCGCCGCGCTGTCGATGATCACTGGCACCACCGCTGGCGGTGCTCTCGCCATGCACCCGCGAGTGTATCCGCTGGTGATACACGTGAACAGTATTGCTCATTACATGGCTCATGATATTGGCGCGGCGAACGTTGGAAAAACGCACGCAAACGTTGGAGCCCACGTTTGTAACTCCGAGGAAGGGTTGCACGCTGCCGGCGGTGGCCCGTTTTATGCCGCTGCTTTGTTTGCACAGCCTTCACATGCCTACCGGTGCTGCGGCACCAGTTTGCGGGTCCGCGTTGGTCGGGTGCTTGTACCGCCGACGTACGTGCAGTTGTAACCCGCGGATCTTGGCGGCTGCCGCACCGCCCGTGGGTCAGCTGTCAGCATGTTTCCGTGCTGCCACGCCCGCTCAACCCATTGCAGCACACTAATAACTAGCTAGGGCCGCCTCGCAGCCATGCAGTAATTGCGCACAGCGCGCAAATCCCGCGCGCCGAGGGCAAGCTGCTGATGACAGGTGCGTTTTCAAGCGGCCAATGACAGCAGCCTGTCACACGGCAGCCCCTGCAGCAAGCGACACAAGCCGGCGCCCAGTTGCTTTCCCGTTTACCCCGCGGCGGCTCCTTTGTTCAGCTCCGCACACACATACGTTGTATTTACCGCTTTCCCGTGCACGCGGCCACACACAGCTGCAGGCATCAGCGCAGGCGCGGCGTGGCGTTTCAGGTAAGCTGTTGTTTGCTGCCTGCTTGTTTGCGTGGCCTGAGTTCCCTTGCTGGTGCTGGGTCTCACTCCATATCCTGCTCGGCGTGTTTGCAGGGCAGCCATCCATGCACCAGTGCGGTGCTGGCGTGCTGCTTGCACGTGATATGGACGTTCTTAACCCGCGCTGGTGCATGCCTGCAGGCGCCGCGCTGACGCTGTGGGTTTGTTTCCTGACCGTCGGCTGTCAGTAGTCCAACGTGCGCGTGCGTGGCCGGGGTATTATTCAGCTGGGTTCGTGCGTGCACAAAGGTACTTTGTGGGCCGCATGGTCTAAAGCGCTTGCCCCCCTGCCTTTTGTTTGTCCCGCTGCAGTTGAGGCTTATTGCAAGCGCAACCAGGCTGCGTGGCGCACCACTACTGTGCAGTGGAGCCTGGGCCGTTTCCTACACCTGGTGTTGCAGAGTTCAAAGTGTACAACACGCTAGCTAACCCTCCTGGCATACTTTTAACGGCATGAACAGTTCCAGCAACGCTGCTGGCGCATACAGTTCTCGTGCCATAATTAGAAGTTCATAACGTATGCCTTCATAGTTGACTTCGTTGCTGCTGCTACAAGGTTTGCTTAATAACCCACCCGTTCACATACCTTGCGACACGATGCTGCAGGACCGCCCGTGCCACAAGCGATTTCCAGGTGCACGGCAGAGCTTTCGCCCCTTCCAGTCCTGCCTTTCCACGCGCCGCCCCAATGTCGGCCTGCATGTACCTTGCTTGCCTGGGACCATACTCTCGCCATGCTCCACCTGCCCCTCAATCCCTGGGGGGTCCGACAGGGGGGCGCCGCCCCCCTGTCAAAGAGAGAACCCGGGGCCCGAGGGATAGGTAGTAATGATCATCCCAACAGTGATATTGCTGCACTTCACGCCGCGTTCCAGGGGGGTCGACAGGGGGGCGCCGCCCCCCTGTCCATTTCCGGGGGGTGCAGGGGGGCTGGCCCCCCTGCGGGAATACCTTTGTTACGCCCTCCTCAAATGCTCCCCCGCACTCCGGCTCTTTCATGTGGCCACCCTCGGGGGAGGGCGGGGGCATGTGGGTCTAGAGGCCTTGTATTATTTGCCCCCGCTCTTAAGGGTCTCGCTACACGTTTTGGGTTACGGCGCCATAGACGCCGCGCCGCGCCCTCGTTCGCGCGCTCGGCGCGCAAGTCTGAAAGCCCGCAACCCCGCGCACCTATAACCCCGCGAAACCGCGCGCGGCGTGCGCGCCAGCGCGAGAACCCGCCCAACCGCCGCGACCCAAGCACGGGCGCCCCACGATCCGGGCGCGGGCGCCCGCGCGCGTGGCAGCGCTGCTGTGGCCGCACGCGCGCCCTCGGTGCACAGGTGCCGGGGTTGGCTTTACGCAGGCGTGAGCCGCGCTGACGCGCGTGCAGCGCGGTGCCCAGGATAGCCGTGATTCCGCCGCCGCGCTGTCGATGATCACTGGCACCACCGCTGGCGGTGCTCTCGCCATGCACCCGCGAGTGTATCCGCTGGTGATACACGTGAACAGTATTGCTCATTACATGGCTCATGATATTGGCGCGGCGAACGTTGGAAAAACGCACGCAAACGTTGGAGCCCACGTTTGTAACTCCGAGGAAGGGTTGCACGCTGCCGGCGGTGGCCCGTTTTATGCCGCTGCTTTGTTTGCACAGCCTTCACATGCCTACCGGTGCTGCGGCACCAGTTTGCGGGTCCGCGTTGGTCGGGTGCTTGTACCGCCGACGTACGTGCAGTTGTAACCCGCGGATCTTGGCGGCTGCCGCACCGCCCGTGGGTCACCTGTCAGCATGTTTCCGTGCTGCCACGCCCGCTCAACCCATTGCAGCACACTAATAACTAGCTAGGGCCGCCTCGCAGCCATGCAGTAATTGCGCACAGCACGCAAATCCCGCGCGCCGAGGGCAAGCTGCTGATGACAGGTGCGTTTTCAAGCGGCCAATGACAGCGGCCTGTCACACGGCCGCCCCTGCAGCAAGCAAAACAAGCCAGCGCGCGGTTGCTGCCCTGTGTACCCGTGGCGGCTCCTTGGTTCAGCTCCGCACACACATACGTTGTATTTACCGTTCTCCCGTGCACGCGGCAACACACAGCTGCAGGCATCAGTGCAGGCGCGGCGTGGCGTTCCAGGTGAGCTAGCCGCTTGCTGCCTGCTTGTAGATAGGCGTGGCCTGAGTTCCCTTGCTGGTGCTAGCTGGGCTCACTCCGTATCCTGCTCGGCGTGTTTGCAGGGCAGCCATCAATGCACCAGTGCGGTGCTGGCGTGCTGCTCGTGTGTGATATGGACGTTCTTAACCCGCGCTGGTGCATGCCTGCAGGCGCTGCGCTGACGCTGTTGGCTTTTTTCCTGACCGTTGGCTGTGAGTAGTCCAACGTGCGCGTGCGTGGCCGGGGTATTATTCAGCTGGGTTCGTGCGTGCACAAAGGTACTTTGTGGGCCGCATGGTTTAAAGCGCTTGCCCCCCTGCCTTTTGTTTGTCCCGCTGCAGTTGAGGCTTACTGCAAACGCAACCAGGCTGCGCGGCGCGCCACTACTGTGCAGTGGAGCCTGGGCCGTTTCCTACACCTGGTGTTGCAGAGTTCAAAGTGTACAACACGCTAGCTAACCCTCCTGGCATACTTTTAACGGCGCGAACAGTTCCAGCAACGCTGCTGGCACATACGGTTCTCGTGCCATAATAAATAGAAGTTCCTAACGTATGTCTTCATAGTTGACTTCGTTGCTGCCGCTACAAGGTTTGCTTAATAACCCACCCGTTCACATACCTTGCCACACGATGCTGCATGACCGCACGTGCCACAAACTATTTCCAAGCGCACGGCAGAGCTTTCACCCCTTCCAGTCTGCCCCTGCCTTGCCACACGTCGCCCCAAAGTCGGCCTGCATGTAACTTGCCTTGGACCATACTCTCGCCGTGCTCCACCTGCCCCTCAATCCCTGGGGGGTCCGACAGGGGGGCGCCGCCCCCCTGTCAAAGAGAGAACCCGGGGCCCGAGGGATCAATGGTAATGATCATCCCAACAATGCTAATGCTGCACTTCACGCCGCGTTCCAGGGGGGTCGACAGGGGGGCGCCGCCCCCCTGTCCATTTCCGGGGGGTGCAGGGGGGCTGGCCCCCCTGCGGGAATACCTTTGTTACGCCCTCCTCAAATGCTCCCCCGCACTCCGGCTCTTTCATGTGGCCACCCTCGGGGGCGGGCGGGGGCATGTGGGTCTAGAGGCCTTGTTGCCCCCGCTCTTAAGGGTCTCGCTAGATTTTTTGGCTTTCGGCGCCATAGACGCCGCGCCGCGCCCTCGTTCGCGCGCCCGGCGCGCTAGTCTGAAAGCCCGCAGCCCCGCGCACCTATAACCCCGCGAAACCGCGCGCGGCGCGCGCGGCAGCGCGAGAACCCGCCCAACCGCCGCGACCCAAGCGCGGGCGCCGCGCGATGACGGCGCCGGCGCCCGCGCGCGTGGCAGCGCTGCTCTGGCCGCGCGCGCGCCCTCGGCGTGCCG